>NC_064874.1:74946056-75013556 GCF_943734745.1 Anopheles darlingi | reverse complement strand
TAATTTAATTTCTGATGATAAAATCTAGCGTTTTGCCAAGTGCTTCCTCGGTTCTTCGATGTCACCCTTTGCGCACTGGACAGATTCACCCACCGAGAGCAACCCCTTTGCGCAGCTCCATTAGAGATGATGGATGGTTTTCTTTTTTTGGTCGGGAACACGACACACACACGCACACAAAGGTGTTGAGCTGGGAAGATTTAGCTACTTTTTCCGCGCTCCGTGGCACCCGGGGGGGCGGTCGCACTTCCGGTTAATGACACAATTTTCCGGCCAACCTCGCCACGCACCGCCGGACGTGCAATGGGGCGCGAAAGTTTGGAATTAAAATTAGAAACACACCATTTTCTCCACAACACATTCACCCTCAAAGATGGGAGTTTCTTGGGGTATGATTATAGCTCGGTAACGCTTAAGTATTATAGCAAAGATCGGCACGCAAATTACCTACGCTTTCGTCCCACTCTCTCTGTCGGTGTGTGTGTCTCTGTTCTTCAAGAATACCGATCAAGCGATTGGATCGATTCGATAGATGAATTTCAGAGCAACCGGAGGCGGCGCCTGGCAACCACCACCGGTCTTGATCCGTAGTCAGTCCGCTGTAGAGTAGGAGTGGAATGTCCAAAGCATAAGCCCACATACACACACGCACAGAGAGAGAGAGAAAATGCTCGATGCATTATTCATGCTAAATAAAGCGTCCACCGGAGCTCGTGTTTACGTCGGACGATTCTTGTTGTTCGAAACAAGAAGAAGAAGAGGAAGCTGCTGCTGATAACATCCTGATCATGTTATATATTCATGAGCGGCATGAATTGGATATTGAGCGTTATTTTACTGTTACGGATCCCTACCCCGTCGTGGGCCCATGTGGGTGTGAGAGGTAGAGTATCTGTTTGTGTGGTGGGAGGTTGACTTGTTCTTTCTATGGAAGAAAGTATTGAACCATTCCCGGATACCCTTCAAGACCGAAGGCTTGCTCATCAGGTATCCCATCCCTTGGTAGACATTTGCTGAAGGAAATTGCCGACTTGTAGTAGTGGGAAGAGTGTGCAATGATGGTAGAGCATCATTCTTCTCGCTCTTCATTCTGATCTTCTCCGTTGTCGAAATTATCTTACTGCCCCCTTTCACTGACAAGCTGCTACCTTCTTACCGAACCTTCATTGCATCGCTTTGGAATACTCATTATCGATGGTGTGCGTGTGTATCGGTGTGTGTCCGGAAGGTTGATCCGTGTGAGTTCGTGCGCTTACCTGCAAAGAGAAGAAAATGGGAAACTTTAGATTGATGCTACAGAATATCTAATTGGATCAACAACATCATCTATACAGACTAGATCCTATGCTACTGTTCATTTATAAGGTCCCTGAGCTGAAGTTTCGCAGGGCAGCACCATTACCGAACGTTTTTGATGGTGCACACAGACGCTCTGGTGTTTGGTTTTTGCACGAATAACGAGCACACTCATACCAAAAACCTTCGTCATCGCTGCTCGGAAAGCAACCGAACCACATAACCCTTATAATCACACAGGCTGGCCGCATAATTAAATATTAGGAAAAGCGTCCTTCCTCGTCTGTTCGGCGCTCGCGATGACTAGTGAGGATGCGGGTTTGATGGCCTTTTGCTCGCTAAATCAACTCATCATCAGAGCGCATAGCATGCGTTTGCGTAGTACGGCCAGCCATTAATGACGCTCCCAGGGGGAAGCTGTCGGTCTCCAAAACGGGAGCAGCACCAGCTAAAGCACACACATACACGAAGGAGCAGGAGGGCCCAAAATGAGGAAGTAAAGTCGTCTTCATAAATCTACTGCCGAACACTTAATGAAATTGCACTCCAGGCACTCCAGGATTGTCAGACGTGCGTCACGGTAAATTATGGTTTCGCGTGATGCTATTTTCATTCCCTTGTTTTTTTCTTCTCCAACGCCCCCTAGAGGCTTTCGTTCGATATGGCCGATAAAAGGTCCTTCCATAAGCCTACGATAAGATTCATTTCGCCTCGTACCCAAAGAGGGACGACGATACACGCACGCCGGGGGTCTCTCGTTATTTAGATTGGATTGCTCAGGCAGGAACACGGTGCTTTCGGAGGAGGTGGTGGTGCTTCTCCCCTCTCCACCCCTGCTATATATCTCCATTCCATCCATACAATCTAATTCTAAATAATTCCCGAGAACCGTCGAGAATGTGGGATTAAAACGTCTCGCCAAAAATGCCAACGAATAAGGGGGGAGAATAGAGAACGAAGGATAGGAGTGCGCTTTTGCACGTCGTCGTCGTCGTCGTCGTTATCGTCGGCTAGACTAGACTGCAGCGGCACAACCGGAAGTGGAGAAAATTCGATTCCTGCCTATCCCGCCTGGCACGCTATCGGGAATCGCCCTTTCCGAATCCTTCATCCTAAGTCGTCGTCGACGTCGTCTCGTCGGTACACGATGCACACTTCGACGGCCTCCCTTACCACAGTCTAGGCGTTTGCAGAAACAATCGGTACAACCCACCCCGGCACCACGTTTCCGGTGAACAATTGAATTGAAGACAACGGGAGAACGAGAGAGCATGGAGATCAGGTTCGCTCGAAGACGTATGGCTGGACTGTCAGTCGGAGACCAGTCCCGACCAGGGGGTTGGTTGTCCGGAAAACATAATGGATAACTTTCTTTTATTTTTTCATTCCCGCCGGAAGCAATCCAGAAAACCCGACGACCACCGACGGCCAGACAGCGACAGCGTCCATCCCTTCTGCTCGGCATTCAGGTTCCTTCATTGCACCGGAAAAAGGAATTGCGTTTCCAGGACGAGCGCAAACGAGGATAAAAGTGTCTGGAATCGATTTTCCCGGTCCCTAGTGTCTTCCAGTCACCCCCGGCCGGAGGGAGACCCGGCCAGAACCCAGAACCTTTGGGGTGGGTGTGGGATGTTTTTGCCGCAAAACTTTACTGCTCGCTGTCTGAGCCCGTGCCCTGGGACCCGGTTCTAGGACCATAGACCCCCGCTTCTCATAGTGTACGTTCCAGACTTCCACGACTTCCAGTACCTCCATCAGCAGCAGGAGCGTCCAAGCGGATTATCATACTCGGTCGGCACTGAGGGGTTGCAATTCGAAAGGAAAATAATTAATTTTCACCCTTCGGCTAAGAGTTTCCCGGGAACACGCAATGGTCGGACGGTTTATCCGCAGCACTACTTTTCCGTCCCTTAACCAATTGATGGACGGCGCATTCGAATGGTTCGCGGCCAAGGGTAATTGAAAAATAGATCCATTAGACCGGATTACCATAATCCGTTGGACCTTCGGTTCTCCGTGGCGCGCAGTAAGATTAATTCCATTTAATGAATGTATTAAGTTAAAAATCGTTAACTGATAAAGTGATTTGCGAAGGGGGAAACGTGCTGACGCATCGCTTACTATTACAAAATATCCAAACTCTCATGAAACTGGACCCCTTAGCAAAACCGCTTGACACTTACAATATACCCCCTCGAACACCGGATGAGTAACGGACACTTGCACAATACAAACGTACGATCCGTTACGTGGAGAGCAAGACAGAGGAAAAGGGGAAGATTGTGAAACAATTTGTCGATGTGGGATTCAGTTTCAACCATCAGCATCAGCTTGACACGTACCCTGCGGCGGCAGCAGCAGCAGCAGCAGCAGCAGCAGCAACAGCAGCTTCTTGCAATTTGTCTTCTCGAGCTCAAGTGGGTGGGGGCAAAAGGGCGAATCCAATACCACCACCGACGCCCACCGCCATTGTTTAGAAGCTTTCAAAACCGTTAACGTTGGCAGGACCGGCGAAAGCTGATACATCGCGAGTGTCTATCATAGTGCTATGGCACATCCGCTGCCTTCGTGTTTACCCCAGACACCTTCGAATAGAACACTATGTGCG
This sequence comes from Anopheles darlingi, assembly GCF_943734745.1. Lineage (NCBI taxonomy): Eukaryota > Metazoa > Arthropoda > Insecta > Diptera > Culicidae > Anopheles > Anopheles darlingi. The sequence goes on along the minus strand of NC_064874.1, from coordinate 75,009,652 downwards.
TGTTTGTGTGTAGGTGTTGGCAGTATTATGTTGACCAAACAGCTAGAACATTTACTAAACGATTATCTCACGAGGCTTCGCGTTTATCTCGCTACCAAACTCCAGCGAGCAAATGTCCTTTCGCATAATGTCCAGTGTCTAGCCAAACTCATAAATATCCGTCCAAAGTACTCTCCTCTCGATCTCTCTATCCCGTTCTCTCTCCTGGGCGCTCTCTTCCAATCCATTATTCAAATGATGGCAATACCTTATTTTATTAGATTTTATGATTTATTTCCGGAACGTGCGGCAGACGATTTAGATGAAGCCTCATGCTTCCGGTAGGGGAGGGGGTGGTCAAACAGCAACACCACCACCAGGTCCGGTCGTGTGTGTGTGACCCAGTCCCAGGGTGTGTTGTCGGCCGAGCGCGTGTTATGGTACGCCCGGGATAAATATGCAAATTGGATCTAATTTGATTTCGGTGCGCGGTCATTTTTATCTGCTGGCGCCAGCACAAGTGTTCTGTCCCCCGTGCGTGCCCGCGCGCCTGTGTGTGTATCTAGGGTCACAGGTGAGGTGGAAACGGAGGTCCTGGTGGCCACGATTGACTGTTTTAATTTTTGCAAGCTTGCAAGCGCTTCCAAGTGAATTAAAGGGACACCAATCGAAGGGAGCAGCTTGGTGGCCTGGTATTCCTCATCATCATCATCATCATCATCATCGTCATCGTCATCATCGACGAAGCAGGATTACGGCTTCGGCAAGGTAAAAGGCTAGGCCACTCGCCGGCTCAGGGAATCCTATTAATAATTGAAAAGCATTATGTGGTGCTCGTAGAATACGCCGAGCGATGTGAGTGCCTTCAATTTAATTTATTTCTTTTTATTCCTTCCCCTCGTCCTTGCCTTCCTTTTCTCCTTGCCTCGGGATAGAATCAACAAAATTTCAGCCCAAGTTGCCGACCACAATGCCGAGTGCCGATGTTTGAAATACAACAATTTGATTCACCAAGTGGAGCACGACTTTGCCGTCGTGGAATTGATTTTACGCTCGGAGCCCTCATCCGTTCGCATTGCTTCAAGTGCATGGCATGGTCGGGCACCACAAATCATCCTCCCTGGTCCGGAGTGAATTCAACTTGTTTTTTTCCGACCAAAAAGAAAAGACCAAAAATGAAAAATAAAATCCAGACCCGGAGCACTCCGAACCGATAGCAATATGAAATATAAACCTTGGAACGGAAATCGGAATAGCCGGAGACCGCTAGGTCCCGGCGAGTTTGGAGGAAAAAAATTTCGAACGTTTTTCAATTTCCTCAAGTCGTCCCCTGGAAGGGCAAAAGGGAAATGGACACAGGGATAAAGAGAAATAAATGGCTGGCTCGCTAAACTGTCCAGCGACAAGCTGTTTTTTTTATTTGCTGTCACACACACACACACACACACACAAAGTGGTCTCGGCGGAAACGTAGGGGCCAACGGAGAGGCCAAAACTTTGCGCCCCAAAAAACGTTGCCACCAAGGAGACGCCTGGCTGCTACCTACTGCTACTACTACTACTACTACTGCTACTACTACTACTGCTGGGTTGTATGTATGACGGGGTGGGCAAGAAATTGGATAAAATATTTCTCCGTGACTTTTGTAGCTTCGCTTTTTTTGCATTGTAGTGTAGCACAAAGCCATTAGGTTATGCTATTTCCTCCGCTACAATCATGTTAGAACGCATACGAACGCTCTTGCTCGTTCTCTCTCCCTTTCGTGGCCACAGCGCTGTGCCAAGACATTGTTCGACGGTCGAAGGAAACACACAAAACCACAAAAGACCCATCGCCCGCGGCACAAGTAAAGTTGTTGGCAAGTGCCTGCAGCAGTGAGCACAAGGAAAAGGTTCCCCAGAGTTTGCAAGAAAGAGAAGGCGAGCCGAGCGAGTGAGTGAGTTCGTTGGGCAAGTTTCCGGAGCCATATTGGAAGGAACGGTTTTCTTATCCTGCCAATTCCGGGAAAAACCCTTCCTTCCGGGTACACCAACAATCTGTGCTGCTGGCGATAGCGATATCCACAGTGCGAGAAGAGAACACCGAGGCAGAACAGTTGAGGCTGGATACGTTGATGGATGAACAGGTTGGCAAAACCCAACCCAACCCTAACCCTAACCCCGGGCCAGGTCAGGCGCACTTGCAGACTTCCTCTCTGAGCACTGAAGAAACGACGTTCTACCCCGTTCACGATGGAATACATTTTGCATGAAATTGCATGTAAATTCGCAACATAAACTAAACCGGGCGCTACATCGCTGCTGCAATGGTGGTCGTGTTCCTCTACTTCCCTAGTCCGTTGCCGAACGGCCAATAAGCTAATGGAGGCTTCCAACTCCTTGGTGCGGCTACGTATGCAGGTCGCACCACGTATGGTTAATGCAGTAGAGTACACGGACTTAAGGGGACGAGAGCAGGTTGTAAACATAAACCCACAAACCTGACGACTGGAGCGGACCGAAATCGTGGCAGAGATGTATGTATGGTGGACTCGCGACAGAGTCTGTTCTTGACCGAGGAACTAACTCACACGTGCTCGTGGTCGCTGGTGGCGTGGTCTTTCTTTTTTTCCGCGAAACATTGATCCAGAAGCTAAATATTGATCTTCTCACACATACTTCTACCAATTTTGGCGATAGTTAGGTGTGTTCATTGCGTCGTCAGACGATGCGGAACGCGATAAGTCCATTTCAGAGGGTTATATACCTCGACGAAAGGTTTTTTAAAAATGATTTCAAAAATGGTCATTACTCAGTTGAACACCAACAACGGAATCGTGGCGCAGAGCAAGAGTTGCCGACAAATGCCGCACGTCGTCGAGTCGGGCAACGTCGGTGTCTTTCAAGTCCGCTTCCCGATATGAAAACTTGTTCCGCCAGACCGGTAGCGATACGTTTCCCGGTTTTATTGCCCACCAGCGACCAGCCATGAGCGTCTAAGCAACGCCAGATCAGTTATCCCTGCTAGCCGGTTCCCCGGGAACAGTGGTCCTGGCGAAAGGCCGGAATTACGTCACACATCTGCAATGCGCAACAATATACCCGGGAGTTCGACAGGAGAACAGCGGGACAATCCTCAAGACGTTTTGTGTTTACTTGAGTGTTCCCTCGTTCGTTCCCTTTATTTGTTTGTTTGTTTCATCGCTCGTCGGCTGCTGCTGTCGTTCATTCTCCTCCCTATATCCTTATTCCTTCCCTTCTAGAGGTGCGCTCTAGCGAAACCTCCCGGTAAGACAGGGAGGCCGTGCGCCATTGAAGTATTGAAGGCCCTTTTCTTTCGTTTATTCTCTTCCCAGCAGATCTGGATCGGCGATAGGTTCTGAAGTGCACATTGCACAATTCGGATGGTTCCGCGAGAGGAACACACACAGAAAAAAATGTGAAGTTAAACAAATATCCCGATCCCGAAACAAACTCCTGGCGGACGACGGAAAGGCACCGGCAATGTACGGATGCGAACACACAAAGCAAGCGCGCAAGGCGAAGATGAAGATAAACTCCCAGTACGTGAAGCGGTGTTGCCATGGTAGCGGCGATTTGTGTTCAACACAGCAAAATGTCATCGAAAGCCGCCGGTCCTGGGATTGGACGCGGACCCACCGCATCGGTTGACCATAACGGCGACGGCAATAAGGGAGCAAAGGGCGAAGCGAAGAAGCAACCGAAACTGATGACGGGGCGAAATACAGCAAAAAATAAACACCGGACAAAACCCGCCACAAAACTCGCCACAAACACCACACAGCGTCTGCGTCGACAAAGTAAGGGCGGCCGCCAAACTTTCGGCCAACCGGAAGAAAGACACAGGAAGAGTACCGGTGCGACCGTTGGCATGGTGACGGTTGCACCCCGAAAATGGAATCCTTGTGGTTTTTACGAAGATTGAAACGAAAGGAACCCAGGAGTTGTTCGATTTGGTTCTTCATAAGAAGAACCATCGGAACACGTAGGAACTCGAATGCGGTCGCAAGGTAGAGGACATAAAATGGACACAAAGCGAGAGCATTATCGGTTGCCAAGGTATCGGAGGCTTTTGGGCGACTTCGTATCTGTCAGTGGGGACGGATTCGAAGCAGTTTAATCTAGCATCTTTTCGTCGAATTGACCTAAGGGGAAGAGCGAACGGTCTAATTCCAAATTGTCCCTCACGGAGGGTGACTTTCGGTTATCGATTTCTTGCTCATCCGAAGCTTCGTTCAACGTTCAACCATTGATACAGAGTAAGATGAAGTCGTGTCCCGAAATAGCTCTCCCTGAAAGGTTTACCTTGTCACTGGCAGACATTTCGACAGGGGCTCTGAGATTCTGATTCTGTCAATGCAAATACGATTTCTACCTTCATCCTCCTCCCCCCCAGATGTAGGGATGGATTTGAAGAGGTTTATCGTAGTTTTTGGAGGACCATACGCTAGAACCATTTGCGATCCATTTTGAGCATGCCAGCATCATTTGATGTCTGTTGCAACACACTTTTCCAATACGAATACGTGTCCTCACAATGTCCCCCGAGGAGCGCCGGGACTCAAATCGATTTGCAGCGTCAACGATTCAAGTAGCGGCAGTGCAACACTCCCTCTACGACGTCAATATCAATTAGAGCGACCCAAACCAATATGATGCGACCAAATGAAGCAATAAAGCAAATAGACTCCCTCTGGTCAGGGCGACCAACGGCAACACGACGTCATCAACAACACACCCTCAACCCCACGCCTCATTCAACCTCCCAGGAGAGGTGCACCAACGTTTTCATTGCATTTTGTTAATGCATTTGCGCACCGAGGACCGAGGAGGTGCGGTGCATCGCGTACCATGCATCGCGGCGGTACGAAACCGCACATAACGGCACGCACATGGGCTTTCCGGTCCGTTGCTCTGCTTCCGTTTTGATCAACCGACCAGTAAAGGCTCCCCGCTGGTACACGATGGGAGCGAAATTGGTTGTGGTGCAGCGCGAAATGGCGGAGGGATGAGGTAGGAAATGATCTGTCAATGTCGCTAATTTTTCCCTCGCCATTGCTAGAGTCCATTCCCCCAGGCGCACCACCTCTGATGTTTTTGATCCCGGTACCCGACATTTCAAGTGGGAATATGTTTCCCGATACTGGATTGGGTTGATGCAAAAGTTCCGCTCGAATCGGGGGCCACGCAAACAAAAGTGTTCTATTGGCTTCAATGAAAGCTGCACAAACAGAGAGAAGAAGAGCAAAATAGAGAGCGCACAATTGTTCGCACAAAATATTAATCCCGTAGCGACCATTTATAATGATCCGGATCTTTGATTTATGGAACAAGCAATGCAGCGGTCGGTACCATATTACAACCGAGGGGATTTTTAGAAATAGAAGATCGAATCAGACACACACACACACGTGCACATCTGCTAGGTCCCCTATTCCCTGATTACATTCCCCCTTCCTCTAACGCCAAACCAACAAAAACCAACCGAGGCGACCGTAATTAGCAGACCAAACCGCGCCAGCGGCTTCGGGATTTATTTGCTCCCGGCGATGGAAACAGGGAACTCGGGACCCCGGGATCCAATTCGCCGATGATTCACTCGAGCTCGGGCAGGGAAAAAAGGTGTATATTGGTTTGTGTATCGAGAGATTATAAACAAACAATCAAACCGACGGCGGTGTCCGTACTGCCAGCTCACCTTCATCGTATGACCGGGTGCCGGGCCGGGCCGGGCCATAAACATCCGCACAAACGGCTGGTCTCGAAGGAATGTTGTTTAATGCGGCCGGACACTTTGTGTCGAGGCCATCGTTGCGACGCGATGAATGAGAGCAACGGTGAACCCCGAAAAAAAAAATTCTCTCCAATTCGAAGACGCGAACCGCAATCATACATCTGCATCCAACCTTGACCGCCAGTACGCGGCGTACCCAGCAGTCATTGAAGGGCCGCCTGGTCAAGGGAAGGGAAGGCGAAGAAGGAACGGATCCCCCTTGTACGACAAGGAGTGCCGTTTGCCACCGGAATACCCAACACGCTCGTACAAAACGTAACGATCGATTGATCGTAATGTCGCGCGGGCTTCGGTTTCGACGAAGAAGTCGATTTTTGGGGTAAAACCGTTCATTCCCGGGGCTTCCCCCGGGGACTTCGGTTGCATCGAGGCTCGGCCCCGGAGTCACTGGGCTGCTGTTATGTTTTATGTGTTTCCCATTTATTTATTTTCCTAATAGTTTCCTGTTTCCATTTTACAGCTTCTACCAAACGAGGGTCTTCCGTACCAACGGAGCGACGCACGGAAGCGGACCATCATCATAAGCCTGCCCGTCGTTCTCTCCCTTTCGTACGCACACTGCCAGTGAAACAATCGACATTTTGGTGCCCTTTTTTCGGAGGGGGGAAGGGGGCAAACGCAAATGCTCATAAATCATGCGACCAAACGGTCGCGCATAAGTCAATAACGGGGTTCCAAAAATGGAGAATTGTTGCTTCGAAGAATGGAAAATTGTCGGAAGCCTCTTACGCACCTCAACTCTCAAGCATCGTGCCGAGTATGCATGCTGAGCATGCTTTGATCCTGTTTGTTTCTTTGCTTTGTAATTGCAATTAAATTTCGCAAGTCGCGAAGAAGAAGTTTTTGGGCAATTTCCCTGTCCGTTAGCAAACGTCCTTTTCGAGTGTTCGATCGGTTTGAGCGAAGGAACGATAGAGATGAACCGGATGAAAATATGAATTAAGGCTTCGAAGTGCCCGCTACCGGTCGATGCGCTTCATCGCGATCCTCGCCCCGGTATATTAGATTGGCGTGTGCCGGCTGTCGGCTTTGGCAGGGATTCCTGCTTTCTTTACGTCCTTCTTTTCTTCATTCACTCACTCTCTTTCTATTGCTCGCTGTTAACATAAGTGCTACTGTGCTGTTCCGTTCCGTTTAGCCTTAAAGCGCGTGGATAAAATGCAAGAAAATAAGCCGAGAAGGATCCGCCTCTTTGCGCAATTCTTTAGCATAAAAAGAATGGAGGGAGCAGGGACATGGCCTGGAGCGAGAGGAGCGCCAAGCGCAGCGGCACAAAACCGAACAAAGCCGCTTCCTGTGCTCGCGACTCAACCTACCACTCTCAACGCATCCCCGTAGTCAGGATATTTTCGGCCGGAAGAGACTAAATCAAGCAACGACAAGCCGCGAGCACGAGCACACCGGGAACAAAAACAAGGAAATACCGACCCCCACCAACGCCAGGGCCGGCCTGCGTTTCTGCGAGCAAAGGATACTGATCCTCATGCATGCAACCCTTTTTTTTTGTCGGAAGCCCCTTCTTCCGGGCTCTCTTCTTTGTTTCACGCGTGCCATCATCATCTTACGAGCCATACGCAGGTGTGCTGCAAGGATATGTTCGTGAGGAGAGACGAAAAGGAGAGGAGTGAGGACACTCAGCGTAAGCGTGCGCAGTAGCAGTGTGCTAACGATGGAGGAGAACCGGACCGGAGGACGACCGAAGCGGCAGCGTGCGGATTGCATGCATCGAGTACAGCACCCGCCGCCATAGCAGCATAATGGGGTTCCCATTTTTTGCCAACATAATACCGCACATTACCGGTGAGAGTGAGAAAGAAAGAGAAAGAACACCAGCTGAGAGAGAGAGAGGACACTCGACCAAGAACGGGGCAACAAAAACGAGAAGCCAGCCGGTCTCCTTCGAGGAGCGTACATGCGCCTGGCATGTGCGCGATGTCAAACATCATTCCATACTGTGGAAGGAGTAGCACAGTAGTTGAGACGCCCCAGGCGTACCTTTGGCATAATACTCGCCAGACGCACACACACACCGAGAAAGGCGAAGAATAAAAAAAGAAACACTCATCACAATCCGGGCGTGATGGGGGGGGGTCTCCATACATCACGCGGGTATAAAGTTGCAAAAAACCGACAGTTTGACGGACTGCAGACCGAGAGGAGAGGCGGAGTGTTTGGGAAAACGGGGGGAGGAACGCGCCAAGAATGCAAACATCAGAGCACGATTAAGTTCGTCTGCAGCAGGCTGTGCTCGTGTGTATGTAAGAGAGAGAAAGAGAGAGCGTTGGAAAAACGTGAAACAAAATGAGAAGCCGTCAACCGATCCCCCCGGATGGAGTTGCTGTTCAGCGACTTCGCATCCCAAACGCACCATGCCGAGTGTGTGTGTGTGTGTGTGTGTGTGTGTGTGTGTGTGTTGCAGAAGGGATCAAATGTCTGTTTCTGTTTCTAGCCTCGGGTTTGTAGTAGGCCACCTCCTGGTGAACCCGCAATGGCCGAATTAGTGTTGGCCTAGGGGAAAAGTATTTTTCTTCAAAATAGAACGTGGCTCAGGCGTGGCTGAGGGCATTTTCAGACTGTGCGCGCTAATTAGGCACGTACTCGAGCAGCAGCAGCAGCACAACGGTGATGTTTATGCTACATGCTACACTCCGAAGCCGCATCCGAAGCGCCGCAAAACGGATGGGAGAAACAAGATGAATCATCAGCAAAACGCTCGATTCCGAAAAAGGGGGCAAAAATTATACCATCTGTGAGATACGGACTGGATAACATGTTCTGAGAAATGTTTCTCCGAGAGAACCAAATATCACTCCCGGTCACTGCTCAACCTACGATGCTTCAGTTTTAATAGACGTGGCATCTTCAACAACAACAAAAAAAAACATTCAAACCTTTACGACTCGCCCCCTCCCAAAAAACCGGGAAGAAGCCTCATAAAGACAGATTCACTCGCGTTAACGATTCACACGTTGACCATAGTGCGTGTGACGAGGGGGGGGGGGGGGTGGCCAGCGGGGTTAGATATGCTAGAGGTAGCGAGTGATGGACTAAACCATGTCCCGTCATGTCGTCTCTCACACGCGAAAAGGGCGTGGATCATGTTTTTGGTTTGGTTTCACACGACGGCATACCGGCTACCGGCCTGCCATCCATCACATCAAGCCGGCCGGCCGGCCAACCGACCGGCCTGGTTCGAGCTGATTTATGCTTGACCTTTACCTCGTCTCGCAGCTCCGATCGTGCGTGCCACGCCACGCCGTGCCCTTTACATGCTTTCGCCGCTTGTTGTTATCTTGTCGCGGGCTTTCTTGTCTTGCACGCGCTTCTGCTCCACCCGATCGTTCGTTGAGCGTTTTTTTTGTTTTAGCTTAAAAGCATTTAAAACAAAAAACAGGCGAAGGCGAAAAATATTACACAAACATGCCGCCAGCACTAAAGAGCGGCACACGCACGGCATATAATCGCGCGCGCGTAAAGTAATGTGAAGACCATTAAAATGCCACATTTGCCACGGAGAACCGTAAAGCGATGTCACCGCCCTGCACGAGGGACGGGTATCTAGCGAAAGCCCGACGCCGCATCAAACAGGGGCATGGCATGCTGCGTGGTTAATGGTCAATGCTCGGTTTTTTTTATTGGTCACCAGGGAGACGATGACAATCTGCCGAGCTGCGCTGGCGAAATGAACTAAATTGTTATCGCAACTCGTTTACCGCACACATAAAACCACTTGATAAACAATTAAATTAATCAACGCATATGCAACCGCACACACACGCACACACACACACGCACGCAAATACATTTTGCATTCCATCGTGCATGGGGAGCAGCATATCTCGAGTCCCAAATAACACAAAACGCATTTTGCGGTCCGCGGTACGCGACACCCTCGTGGTGACCCCGGTGCATAATGCAATCGGAAGCGTCCTCTTCATTTGTCGTTGTTGTCGCGTCGTTGTGCTGCGGAAAAGCGACGAAAAATCCCCGAGGAATCGCTTTTCATATTTTCGCGAAATGATGAAACTGTGTTCTCCCGGTTGGATCGCGGAGGGTAAATTATTAACGCAGAGAGCGAGGAGAGAGAGAAAGAGAGAGAAAGAGAGCAAGAGAGAGCAGCGGCAGCGACCACACCACAAACTGCCGAATGGCAAATTTCCGCCGCCTGAGTAATTAAAGACGCGGATCGCTCGGAATGCGCATCATCATCATCATCATGAGCATCATCAGCATCATCAGCTGCTGCTAATAGATGAAATATGGAACATCGCTAAAATGCACTGTCGGTGGTGCTGTGTTGGTGAAGCCGCCAACCGGCGGCCGCCTTCCATTCGATTATCGTTATCCCCTCATCGACTCATCCGATGATGGTCCGATTACTGAATGCTGCTGCTGCTGCGGCGTGCTCGATGCGATCCATTGGGACCGCTCTGGAGTTGGGAGCAGACGCATAAATGCATATTATTGATGCTGCTGCCGGCAGCGAGGAATTCGGGATTTGCAGCGCAGCAAACGCTACAAGGCAGGACGCATTGGGGACAAGCGAGTGGCGCGGTTTTCGATTCATAAAACATGATTCCAATCAAACCTGCAAACGCGATTCAATTAAGCCAGACAACGATGACAACGACAACGATGAAGAAGAAGAAAAAATCCGAGAGATGACGATCCACCTGAGGAATTACCGGGAGGGAATGAAGGGACACGAAGCATTGTTTAGTCAATCAAATGATGATGATGTTCGCTTTGTCGAATATTTATTTGCCGAACAGCGACGCACCGGCCGGTTGTTTTAGAATGATGCTGCACGTGAGAAAGCGCTCCATCGAGTACGGCTTTTGTTGCAGCATAAATGCCATCCCTTCCACTGCCATTGGTTGCCAGGTTGCCAACGCAATTGAATGATTGAATGAGACGTGGACCCCGCGCGAGAGGCCTTCCCCAAAGACAGATGCATCATTTCTAATGCAAACCCAAACACACAGCCGCGCGCGCGCAAACTATTTACCTTTTCCCCTTCCGTAAAACCCCCGAAATGTGTAAACATCTTTGTTGTTGGGACGCATTAACAGACGGCTAAGTCTTGAGAACGCTCAGAGGCTGATGGTCCACGATCCAATGTTGAGCATACTGATGCCGTGTGATCGTTGCTTCTGGTCTGGTCCATTCGTCGGCCAGTGAGGGCCGGAGGAAAACCCTTTTTAGAGGGGAGCATCTTTAAGGTTCATGTCCGTCGCCTGCGACGACGACGACGACAGCTAAAACCTGGAAGCAATCATTAGATAAACAACAGACAACAGTGCTGGCATCTCTCGAGGACGCTGTTCAAACGTGTGTGTGCGTACGTGTCTGTCTCTCGGTGTAGCTTCGGGAGTAAAAGCGATCCAAGGAAGCAGATTGTTTTGATCCGCATCATTCCACACCATCCACACCGAGCGGAAAAACTCGAAGAGGAGGCCAACGACGTGGAGTTTGCAGCAGCAGCAGCAGCAAATGGATTGTGTTTACGCGTTTTTGACTAATGAATCGTGCGGGAAAATTTTGCCGGAATGTGCGGCGGATATGGCACGAGATGATGAATCATTCCGATGTTTCATTTTCGATCGCAAAACGATTAGAATGGTATTCACTTCAACTTGTTTAAAGATTTACGTAGAGTTTCTGGAAGAATTTTAAGTATTTTAATACTAGCATTTTTTCAACAAAATAAAATAAAAACAATCTTAGAAAACGAAACAGTTTGTTGTCCAAACAGTGGACCGTCGCAAGTGTTTCACTTTCGCTGCTGATCCCGTGCTCTTTAGGGTGCATCTTCCCTTATGAATTCCCGACGCTAAACACCCAGTCTTCTGCGCATCCCCTCGAGGCGGGGAGGAGTGGAAAATCGATTTCATTTCATTCCCGCAACTCCCACGGCGCAGCACAACGAACGCACGAAGATCTCGCTGGCTGATGGGCTGGCTGGCGTCTTTTTGGATGAAAAAGGAAGAGCATGAGTCAGCACCAGCTGGCGCTAGGAGAGCGGCACGGTGTGTGGCATCAAACCCGTCTGTCCGTTGAAGTTGCCAACGAATGAAGGTGTAGGTGGATGAGGGAGGCCAAAGTTCACTGACTCGGTGGGTAACGATACCTCAAAAGACCTGGCCCGGCACGAGAGGGACCGGAGGATGATGAGAGCTCGCAGCACACACCCTCACACACTCACACACGAGTGTGGAAGAACATCACCCTTCGGTTGGAGGGAAACAAAAAAACAAAACAAGACCCACGCAGGCGAGAGGAAGAGGACCGGAATCAGGAAGAATACACCCTCAGCATAGCACACTGGAAGCGTTTAATGTTGTCATGCTGTGGGTCTGGTGCTCTCTCTCTTCGTTGCAGGCAGCGACGCAACCGCAGCCGTTTCGTGTGGTGCTTCATTGAGCCACTTCCATTCAGGCCAATCACGCGAATGGTGCTGGTCATCGAATCGGAAAACCTCGGAATCCGACCGGAGAAGCGCATGAAATGTTGCCAAAAAAAGGCGAAAATGGCTACGGCGGGTCGCGGTGTGAACATAAAAAACTCCCCCCTCCAGAACGAGGGGGAGCATCAATGCACAACATACCATTTCATATATCGCCCGCCGCGACTGCACACGCGAGCCACCATTTACACACGTTTCAACAATATCATAAATCTGTCGACACATCTCACACGCACACACCCTTCGTCTACCGTTTCCACAGCGCATTGAGACAGCGCTCGAGTAGCATAAACCTCGCGCGCGCGCTGGAAAAACCCTCGGGGAGAAAAAATGCGGTAAAGCGAGGAAAAAACCTCGCGCTGGAGCTGAAGTGTCTTCATCATTTTACGTCAAAACATAAACATGACGGCATAACAATCGCCCTGCCCTGTCCTGGCATGTCAGGGGCGGCGCGAAACGAAAAAGAATCCAAAAAACAATGCTTTCACGAACGCCAGACAACGACGATGTCCTCTCGATTTTCCATCCGCGGTCCGCCGTTTATGCTCCACCGGGAGGTGTGTGTGTCTGTGTGTGTTTGGTGCAAAAACAACGCCCGAACAGAGGGAGGGATCGAAAACAATAAATTTCACCAAGTGGCAGGGAAAGGATCGGTGCGCTCCAACGCCATTTTTGCTCCAATGGACGCCGAAGATAATGCATTTTCCCTGGAGTGTACATCGCCGAGCATCCGACACCCACCGAAATGACACACTCAATGTGGCGTTGAGTTTGAGGATGGGACGCATGTTCAAGGGAATTGATCCAGAAACCCAGGAAACCAGGAGCCAGGACAAAGAGACCGAGAGACTGGTCCTGGTACACTGGTTGACACCTCTTCTGTTGATTGTTGGATGTTGGAATATGTCTCTCTTACCGTTTCTTTTTTTGGTGATGATGTTGAAATAACATAAAGCATGCTGATATGTGATGCGGTTTAAGGTTGATTGGAACGGACTTAAAGCCAATCATCTCATTTCTTCTGGATAAAATTATTCAAAAGTGAGCATTACTCTCACATAAACCTTCTCAAACGCATCTACGACGGGAACGAACAACATCGTGTCCGAATTGCTCGCCGGTAACGTGATCCCATTTTTCCCGTTTTGCGCATTGGCACCAGCTGTGCAAAGGGGTTGGGATGGGCACCGTCACCACCACCCCACCCCACCCCATTACGGACGGAAATTACGAATTATGGTTGGCGCATTGCCGACCACCCATCGGAATGTAATGACTTGCGCCCGTAGAGCTATTTTGCGAATCAGCTGCGTGGTCGTCGACGACGACGACCGAAAACCGAACCGAAAATAGGATTCCAGCAGCGTTTACCAAAGGAATTGCCTCCTTCCCCCCCGATAGTGTCCAGTCCAGATTGTGATTAACATTTATGGTGGCTGTGTGTGACTGTGTGTGTGTGTAACGAGGTGCCATAGCAACGCCACCAGTACACTAACCATCATCGTGAAGGTCTAACCGGGCGGCAGCTAAACGCATGTTGGCAACATGACGCCTTACGCCTTTTTTCCTCCATTTCCTCCGTGGGGGGGGTATGTGCTGCCAATTAATAGCAGCTGGAAAAGCCACAAAAATTACCAACAACACCCCGTTCCCCGTCGACGTCACGTGCGGCCGTTACCGTTAACCAGCTGCGAACAACGGTGTATTTGTGTTGGCCAAAAAGGAGTTTTATGAGGGGCACGACGCACTTACCGAGCGGCAAGGAGCTAGCAATCCCTTGAAGCGAAAAGGGGAAAAAGGGGCTGGCTGGCTGGCTGGCCTGGTGGTCGCTTCGCATCCCGGCGAACCCGGGCATAATAAATTCTCATTACATTCAATTTAAATATTTATGCCTTTATGCATGTTGGCGTCAACGTCACACGCTACACGCCATCGCCATCGCTTTTCTTCACTTTTTACTTCCTCTGAAGGACCCATAAGGGTGTCATAAACGTGCGTGGAAATACCGGGAAATGCTCAAGGAAACCGAAGGCCACACACACACACACACACAATGGTCGCAAATCTCGCATTGAAGGTGCGGAAGCGAACGGAAACAGATTTCTTTCGTAACCACCATTGGCACCAAAATCTGGAATTCCATGTGTGTGTGTTTCTCACACTACTTGCGCAACCGGGGCGCGGCAACAACGCGACCATTACACATCCGTTCGCGCCCTTAGGGGCTGCCTCCGGTTTTTTTTTTTTTGGGTTTCGAAATTTATGCAAACCCTCCATCGAGTCCGTCCATCGAGTCCGAGACGAGAAAACGTTTCCCGCCACAAAGCAACCACCATCCGTTCCACTCTCTCTCACTCTCGCCGCTCTCCGCGGTCTGTTTACGTTTGCAAGTCGCCAAAAACAAACACAAAACATGCCGTGATGGAGGCTTCCGGTCACACTACAAACGACTGGAAATCACGCCTAGACGTCGATCGAGGGACACACTGTGATGCTGAGTAAAATCGAAGCAGCGAAATCGAGGCCCCCCGCTTTTTCGATGGATAATGAACTGGACACACACACACACGAGGGGCACGGACGGTCGAACGAAATGGGAAAAAATGCCTCCTCCTCACCGCCACCACGTTCATGAATAGTAATCAGTTGAGGGAATCGCAACAAACGTGGAACGAGAATTTCAAGATGTCAAGCGTCGTGCCTTTATCTTATGTGTGCTGCCTCTGTCTGTCTGTCTGTCTGTCAAACGTTGTCGATTGTGGCAGCGACAGTCGGTTAGCGCCGCCGCGATATCGATTTACTGGCGAGAACAACGAGTTTGCTGCTGCTGCTGCTGCTGCTGCCTGGGGGAGTTAATTGGAATTGGATTGTGAGATGACACCGAATGCCTTCGGTATGCGCCTTATCCCGAACACACACACACACACACAGGGCTGCCAATTAGAGAGCAGCGACAAATCGCGCTGTAAATCGATCCGCTACATCCATCATCGGAGAAGACTACCTTGAGGCGCTATCAGTAGCAACGGAACGACCGAACCGAGATCGGAACAGGTGTAGACGATGTTGACATGAGGCGAGCAGCATAACAAGCTAACCTTTTGAGAGGGGTTTTGGGGTATGATAATTCGTCCGCTTTCGTCTGCATAAAAAGCCACCCCTGAGCGAGTGATTTGGCCCGCCATTGGAATGGAGATATTTCATTGGATTAAAACCCCTCGACGTCGGACGTAGCAGGCACTGGATTAAAGACTGTCGGAATCGCTGGTCGGGTAGCGCACCAGCTCGGACCACCAGCCGCCCTTTAATAGAAGCATAAATGTGGTGCCGTCGAGAGGAGAGGGGGGAAGATAACAACGAACAGCCAGGGCCCGAGGCAAAAAGGTTGTCCCAATAATCCACCGAGAAACCGGCTTCTGGCGGCTTCTGGCCTGGTAATCCTGTCAAGAGCCTGTGTCCCCGCAAGACTCGCCCGAGATTCCGCCATTCCACGGCGCGATCAATTAATAACCGAGGTTTATGGGGACTCTTGGCAGGCCCTCGGGGGGGGAGAGGTGCTAGTAGTGCCGACTGCCGACTGCCGACTGTGGTATGCAAATGGATCCATAGCGTGCGCCCGGCCGCCCGATAAGCTTTAAATTGAATGCTTATCAAGTGGTTAATCCAGGGCATCGAGGTCAAACGACGACGACGACGCGGACGACGACGTCCGTTGATGATGATGATGAGGTTGTCAGAAGAAGAAAAGAATGAAAAGAATTCAAAGTGCAGAAAACGCCGCTAGACTCACCGTTGTGTCCCTGGTTGGTGATGATGACCCAGAAGTCGATCGTCTTCTCCGGTCCGAGTTCCTCGTAGTCCCACTTCTTCTTCACGCGCACCGCACCATTCGTCTCGACCGTTACCCAAGGGTTTTCGTCGCGGATTTTGAACGTTTCGCGGTCGGTTTCCTTCTCGAGCTGGAACACATTCCGTCCCTCGGTGTCACCGTCGGCTTCGGTGAATTCGATGCGCTTCGTTGGTCGGACGGCACGCGTTACGCGGCGCTTATCACGCCGATGGGAATGCTGATACTCGTGGCCCATATGCTGCACGATCACCGGCAGTGGATCGGGGGCGACAAATTCGATCAGCACTCGTGCCGGCCGTTCACTCTTCAGGCTTGTCGGTGTGCGCAGATCGTGCGCCTCGACGTCGACGAACAGTTCCGCCATATCGGGTTCACCGGCCAGCAGCAGCTCACCGGTTTGCGGTACGATGACGACCGTGTTGCTGGGGGCCGTTAACCGATAGGCCACACGGTCACCGTCCGCATCCTTGGCTTCCACCTTGCCGACGCTGGTGAACCGTTGCCAGGTGATGGTTTCGTTACCGGCCGGTGTCACCGATTTGATGCCCGTCACCGTGAACCGGTAGTCGGGTTTGGTGAAGACGGGCCGATTATCGTTGACGTCGGTGATGTGCACCGGAAGGCGTATCTCGGCCCGATTGATCTGCCGGGCATCGGTTGCCTCCACGACGACCGTGTACGCATCTTGGTGTTCCCGATCGAGTGGCTTTGCGGCCACCAACCAGACACCGTGTTTCCGGGGATCCTCGATCCGTACCGTATCCTTGATCTCGCCCGTCGAGCTGTCTTCCAGCGCAAACTCGTGACCCTCGTTGCCGGCCGTAATGGTGTAGAGGATTTGCTTGGCACCACGGACCGAGTTCGCTTGCAGGAGCGGCAAATCGCGGACACGCGCCCCTGGCTCACGGTTCTCGGCCAACTGACCGACCGTATCGGGCAGCAGGCTCGGGAAGTGCAACATATCCTTACGGTTCATCACGTACAGCTGCAGCTGATGGGTTGCGGTCGAGTTGGGTGTTTCCTCCAGGACGACCAGCTTCACCGGTCGGTTAACCAACGGTGACAGATCGGCCGTCGTCATCACCATACCGTCCTCCAGTACGGTGAAGTACTTGGAGTAATCCGTCTCCAGCAGCCGATAGTTCAGTGGCTTCGCCGAGGACGACGGTGAGTAGGTGGACGAGATGGAAGAGAACGGTGAGTTCGGACCGGTAAAGTTGGCCGTAAACTTCTGGATACTGTAGCCCGGGTAGGTGTCATGGGGCAGCACCAGACTGATAAAGCTGTTGGTCGGATCGAACCGGAACTCTTCGCTGCCACCAACACTGACGCCGGCACTGGTCTGGTGGTGATGATGATGTTTGCACGAAACGGACGCCACACTAAGGCCTAACACTAACACTAGATATATGGCTACCAAGAACGACGACGATGACGACGATGACGACACACAGGACGGGATGACCGGTCGGACACTGGCACGACGTCGGTGATCACCGCCACTACTACTACTGTTGCACCGCATGATTGTGGCCTGCATCATCTTGCTGGCCATGCCTACGGGCCGCGCACTACTGCCGGCGGCTCCGAGGCTCCACATTCGACACTACACCCCTCGCTCCCTTTACCTTCTTCCTTTTTTAGCTGCACGACTTTCCGCTGCACCACTATCGACCACCCGGAACACTTTCGCCCCGATACACTCCGCACTCTTCTCTGCTGCTCTTTTTTCTTCCAATATCTTCGAATTTGACACTTTATTACTCCTTCAGGAGATGCTTCTATTCACTAGAACACACGCACACACACACACGCGCACTAGAGGATCACGGCAGATAAAATAGAAAGAAAAGGATATTAGCATGGAGGGAAAAACACACAGACACGAAAACACAAACACACACACACACACACGATCTTGATGCACACGAATCCTAGACAGCACTCGATCCGCCTTCAAACAAAAAACCAACATTCACTGTAACACTTGTCGTGCAGACGAACTCTGGGCGCTTTCCATTTCGAATGCATCCATCGTTTCCGTGCGTTCCGTCACCACCACAGAAAACGACGACAACGTCGACGATGACGACGATAGGGTGCACCTCCTTCCCCTTCCCTTTCAATCACACCGAGCCGTGCCGAGGTGTGCTCACCGACGGATCTCGGTATTCGTAGACCTAGAGGAAGTGCGTGGCTTTTGGGTCTGGTGGAGTCTGGAATTGGAGAGAAAAAGAGAAGAGAAACAACGCATGATGATGAAACCTGGCAGTCATAACTCGATACTCGACGATCAGAAGCCACATCTCGCGCGGCAGCAGCTATAGCTACTGCCTTCTGCTTCTGCGATCTGCGTCGATAGGAGGAAGCCCGAATAACCCATTACCCAGTCGGGCCCCAGACCCCGCGCACCAGTCATAATACGGATCGAATATCGTTGGATCAACAACAACAACAACAACAACCAGCGACGACGTTGCTGCTGCTGCTGCTGCTGTGGGACCGATCGTTACCTAATCGAACTATCGATAGAGAGCGCGAGGGAGCGCTGCGTGCCTATAGA
The DNA here is from genome assembly GCF_943734745.1 of Anopheles darlingi. Taxonomy (NCBI): domain Eukaryota; kingdom Metazoa; phylum Arthropoda; class Insecta; order Diptera; family Culicidae; genus Anopheles; species Anopheles darlingi. The sequence goes on along the minus strand of NC_064874.1, from coordinate 74,991,000 downwards.
CCAGTACACATGTGGTCTCGATCGTCCTCCGTAGCACCATGTGCGGACAAACTGCCACCCCGTGTACCACTGGGTTGTGGATTCACGAGAACTAACTTTAATTACAATCCATCACAATTCCGGCAGCAGGGATGATGATCACGAACGCGCGCGCGCGCGTAAAAGGCGGAAGCACCGGCGCGCGGATGGCGAGCCCGGAGTTGATGTTCTCGACGGAATGGCGGCCGAATGCAAACTGCCAGCCCGCCGGAGCCGCAGCCGGAGTCGGAGAAAAAGATGCGAGTCATGTGTGCGGCATAGACGGAAACATGAGCTGCTGCATGCTGCTGCTTCTCGTCTGCTTCTCGTATTCCTGGAAGTTCCCGCCGTGGGTTTGTGCAGCGAAAGCGAAAACACGTGGTCACCAGACGTCCGCGTTTGTCCTAGATCGCGTCTCAGAATGAGGCCCGAGACGCAAAAGTTTTGCCAACGAAGACAAAAAAAAAACGGAAGCATAAAACTGCAGCACATTTTATGGGTAGTGGCAAATGCAGATTGTTCTCGACCTCGACCGGGCAGAAAAGAACCTTTTTCTTTTATGTTGTTGGGCATTTTATCATTTACGACTCCCGCTTGAAGGAAGTAAGGGATAGAGCTGACCAAGGTCGAGATAACAGCATCAGCATCCGAAGCGATAAGCAACGATGACTCCTCAATTACCATCGTCCACCGTCCCCCGGGGTAATCTTTCTAAAGCTGGGAAATCATTTGTTAAAAATTCAACGGACCAACCGGATGGCAACCTAACTCGTCTCCACTGCCAAGCCTAACGTTCCCCGATGGTTGGCAGCGGAAAACCGTGGAAACATAATTGCATTCAAGGCCATTACGAAGACAACACCAACAGTAATTTACAGGCACAGAGGCAACAGCAGCAGCAACAGCAGCAGCAGCAGCGACAGTGAACGACGAAACGAGGAAAAATTCAATTTATGCTTAATCTTTCCGCCCGACTGCAGGCTAATCAGCATTAGTGCAATCATCCGAAGGGTGCTCGCGCTAGCCCGCCTGCCTGCCTGCCTGCCTGCCGTAATTAATTCACTGGCACCATTCTCATTTCTCATTTTAGCGGACCAAAAACTTTCGTTGTTGTTCGCAGGTTTCCAGAGATTACCAGAAAACGAATCAACCAAGAGACATTGTGTCGCAAAACTGTCACTCTCTGGCCACCGAGCTCACCAGTGCTTTCTCCCGGAGGGTTTTACAGGCCCCCCCCCCCCTTCCAGCCATAACTGACGAACGCGGACAAATGGAAGACAGCGAGCGAGTGACTTTGGAAAACATTTTCAACAACAATCAACGGGACAGCAGCAACCGCGATGCAAGGCGCGATTCGCGATCCAACTTCATCCAACATCCCATTTAACTTGCTAACAATGGGAACTGACAGCGCAAACTGCAAAACCCCGGCGCAGGAGGCTGGTAAATGGTTGCTTCTCGAACGGGGCGCCAACGCCTGCTTTGTAGAACATTCCCGGGATGGGGGGGAAAGAATTGAATCATACCAGCATGCGGGTGTAACCATGCGACCGCACACAGACGCGCGAAGAGAGGTCCAAATGCATTTCAAACTGTCGCGTCTGCCTACACACGGTGACGGTACGATCCGGACCGGACTACGCGCGCCGGATCATCAAAGTCATGTCGTTAACTTTCAATATTCATTAAAAAGCATAAGCACATCGACAACCACCGAGGACCTTAGTTCAGTGCCTCTCTCTCTCTCTCTGTCTCTCTTTGCTTCTGTCTCTCTTGTAGACACTGGATGTCGTGACCTCGCGCCACGTCGGGCCAAAAGGTCAGAAGGAGAAGGATCAAACAAACAGCCGAGAAGAAAGAGAGACAAAAAGAGAGATCGAGACAGCGATGGGAGAGAGGGAAGGGACCCTCAATTGAATGATCCGCCAGAAAGGGGGTATAGGGGTCATGATGGTGGTGTGTGCAAAGCAGGTCTGCACAGCATAGCACCCCTTGCACACTCCCACACAGTCGGATAGGATGCGCGCGCGCGTGAAGATGTGTTGTCCACTCTCTTTCACTCCAATGTTTAACCGACGACATGGCGATGGTGCTGGTGGTCATCTTCTTCCCTTCTGTCTGCCTGCAGTCATCTGGATCGGATCGATGTATCCCTTAACCCCCCATTGAAGGGCGGCACAATGAATGATCTTTTCCCTCACCCCCAGCGGTTGGATGAAAAACAGAAAGCAACCCCTTTGGAGTGCTCACTCTCAGGTTTCGAGTGGTACACAAGGGCCCAGAGCATCGTCTGTACGTGTGTGTGTGTGTGTGTGTGTGTGTGTGTGTGCGCGCCATCGTCGTCGTCCTCATCGTCGTCTTATCCAGACGAAATGGGTGGTGGTGGTTTGTGATGCGTTCAATTCTCAAATTGAAGCTTCAATTTCACAAAACAAGATCGTTGGACCGGACTCGTACGATCGGACCACTCGTACAACAGTACATGCACAGTAATGGTGATGGGTCGCTGGATCGTTGTCGTTGCGTCTGGCGCTTGGGTAATGTTTCACCTTGGCCAGCTGATACCGATGCGTCGATTCGTTTTTTAATGGAAATTGGATCAAATATGCAAACAGCAGCACCAGTTGATGGAGGGCATAAGCTACTCCCATACAAGGGTCTAGAACAACTCACGAATGCAATCTGGATGATTTGAAAACCTCAAACATTCCGAGCATTCCGTGCGTGGCTTCTTGACCACCGGCAAATGGATAACAGATTTCAAAGAAATCCGGAGAAGCCCAACGACTTCCCCTAGGCCCCGGAAGGCCGTAGAGAAAAGGGAAAACCGAGCATACAACATCAATAGCATACGAAGGCGATGCGTTGTAATGGTTTCCAAATGGTGTCCGCTCACAAATCAAAAGCGTAGCCAGGTACCGAAGGACGATGAAAGGCGGTACGATGGTCCATCGGTGGTGATGACCCCCGGGAACCGGACCGCATCGAAAGCGTCATATCCGGAACGAAAGGAATTGTGCTTTGGTTTGGGATAGAGGAAGGGCATAAAGTCCTTGAACAAACCACAAGCCTAGAGCCACACACACACATGCTCTCTGTTACAAATTCAATGTGTTGTGTCGTTTGTGGTAATGAAACCAATCACCATCGGTTCGCCCTTATGTCCTTTGACTCACACACACACACGCACACACACAAAGGGACGGTTGTTTTGACAATGGCACAAGATCAAATGGAATGTTATGCATCGTCCCTGGTCCCAGTCATGCCGGCTGCTGACTGCAATCTGGAGCATATGGTGCTGCATCATGATGGATCGAGGTTAACTTGGGGTGCATACGCCAATTACCACCACCATCAATGCAATGGAGCTGCTGCAATGGAGGGAACGGGGTGTTCCGTATGACTCATCAACCACAAATGCTGAAGGCAGATGTTTAATGGAAATGCTTGATCCTAGCGCTCCTGTGTGTGACGTTATTGCTTTTACGCCTTTACTGACCAGGTATGATATGATTAAGAACCCAAACACCAACCCACCCACCGTGCCGGCTCAGTTGCGACAAGACAAGACGTTTTCACAGTCCGAACACCCGCTGCGTGATCGAACTCCGAAGAAGCCAGCAGCAGGAGCTGCCCATCTTCGCTATTTGTCCGTCCAATTAGCTTCGAGGATTCGAGTGTCTGACTGCCATACCGACCAAGCGGGGTGTCTAGCGGACCGCTGGTCGTATTTGAATACGTGCGAAGCACACCAAAAAGGCGTCTGCGCGAACGAACGAACGAACGAACGAACGAAAACTTCTTAAAACTCCAAACCAAAGGAAGTCACGACGGTCCGCACGAATGCCCAGCCTCCTTCTCGCACTATTCCTAATTGGAGAGGCGATGGTCGTGCCGATGGCCAGACCAACATCAGTCATGCAACAGTCCAGACTCTTCTGGATCTCCAACGCAACCAGCAACCAGCAACTATCTTCTCACCACGGGCATCACCACAAAACGTTCCATAAATCACTTGCATAATTGAGCCACAGCCACCCATCACGGACGTACAGAGAGGCTCACACAGACAGGCACAGACACACAGACAGGCACAAAACAGACATGGTCGGCGCTCGGTCGCTAATTGATTGACAACAATTAATTCCCAAGACAAGCGGAAAATTGCTCTTCACCGTTCACGGCATCAAACGTCTCGAACACGACGGTACGCAATTCGTATGCGTGAACCGTACGGTGCACAGTACACCACATAGACACACACACACACACACCGCAGGGTGTCGCTTCTGTCGAAGAAGACGACTTTTCACGCCCCGCTGAACCGTCCGGCGGGCCGTCGTGGCTATCGTATGGCTCCAAAGAACAACATTGTACACCAACAACACCAAGCACCGAGTACCTCCGCGGACCGAGGGATCAGAATAAATTATTCAAAAACCTCCAGATCTTATCGATCATCGTTTACACCTTCGTTGTGCTACGCTGCTGGTGGTGCTGGCGGTGGTGGAAGCGACCACGGTTCGTAATACCATTCTCCATAGCACGGCTGGACACTCGCGGGGAAAGATGCGGGAAGATGCGTCTCAAGCGATTCCTCGTACGAGTGGATTGGAGCGTTGAATCGTCGGTGGTTCAATTGCGGTCTTGGACTTTGAGTGCTCGAGCGCAAGAACCAGACCTATTGTGAACAATTATCTGTTAAACCTTTGAACCACCGTCGCTCTCTCCTTCTCTCTTCCCCCAGGTCCATAGTCGTGCGATCCATCTTGAGTCGCATCTTCGTCTCATCATCATCATCCCCTTTTTGTACCGCGAGGAGTCGTTTCGCTTTTTGGGAGCTCTGGACCTCACTGAGCTTGAACGTCTTGAGCTGTCTTGAAGTCTGAATGGATCTCCTTCCTATCTCCATCTGTTGTAGGTCGGGAGGTTTTTGAATTTCATAAATCCAGCCAGCCAAACGACATTTTAACGAGTCGCAACTCCAAGAAATGGTGAGCAAAAGACACCCCCCGCCGGGCATCGTTTGTCCCTCGCAAGATGATTTGAAATGTCAACGGAACAAACGGACTGTTCGTCTTGTGGCGCGATAGCGATCATGGGAACGAATTCGCCGGTCCGACGACCGAAATGAACCCCCGCGATAAGCGGTATCTGCGTGGCCAGCGGCGATGCGATAAGCGCAAGTCGCAAAAAAAATGCTCTCCAAAAACGAAATTGCCACTCATGTTCCGACCTGCTCGCGGCATTAAATGCGATTTTGCGTCGAAACGTCATCATCGGACCGGTCCCCTTGTCATTGCGTCCACCTTCCTTGCACCCCGGGGCGGGTTCTGGTTCTTTTTACCCACACACACACGCAAACACACACGCATACAATTGTGTGCTTGATTTCATAATCGAGGGTAAACCGTTACCGGTGAGTCAATTCCCTCCGTATCAGTCCCGTCGGGAGGGTTCGTCGTTTGACGAACCGTGCGTCAAATCCCCTGCTGCTGGGGCTGCTGGGTTTGAGTTAAACATCATTTTCACCCGAGACTAGAGCCCGCACCCCGCATTGTTTCCTCACCCAATACCGCAATCGACGCACGCCGAACGATGGTCGCCACCTTTCTTCCTCTTCTCCTCGTTCGGATGCGTTTCCAGAGCGCAAAACCCCCCGGTGCGGACCTTTGACTGTGTGGTATGGGATGGGACGCCTGACTGGTACTGGATGCGAAATGGGAAATCAAAAAAAAAGGAAGGACACACACGCGTACGCAGCTGTCACTGTTACAATCACGCGACGCGAACGTTGGTTGCAAACCCACCCGGGACCCTCACTCTCTCTCGCTCTCTCGCTCTCTTTCTGAGTGAAAGAGATAACTTTTCCGCAGACGCGAAAGTTTATCGGAAAATGCTGATTTGATTGCAGCCGAGCTGCGCCGGGCCGTGCCGGGCCGCTATCAGGATAGACTCACGAGCATATCGCTCCAGAGGGAGTTACCGACAGGGAGGATACGGACAACGGGCAAGTGAGAGAACACCAGACACTGCGCGTCGACGAGTGCGTCGAGGCGAGAAGGTTTAATGGTGAGCTGGATGTGCCCACCGAGAGCATTATACATTTCCGACATCGACACGCGGAGAGAAGCTGCATGATTAATGGTACACAGACGCCATTGTCTAGCCTAGACCCACGGCGAGGAGGATGATGCACGATCATAGAGCACACTCACACACACACAATCAGTGCAGTGCAGTGCCGGAGAGATTCTAATGTGACGATAATATGCTTACCTTAGCTTGTCTCCTAAGCTACCACACTCCGGACTTGCTCCCCGCGTGATTTTACCGAGAAGTGCGCCTGAGGAAGGGGCGAAAGGAAGATACGGCCGGTATGATAAACCCCCTCCCCCGGCCGGGGTGTGGCTAGGTTGCTATCCCACGTGTGCAACACCTTCCTCCATGGTGCACTACGTTCGAAATACGAATTATGACGGAACTAAATTAAAAGCTCCTCGGCAACCACGGCTTGCTGCGGAAAATGCTGCCCGGACGGGCGCACGTGTGTGTGTGTGGCCGGAGTCGTTGCAGTCGACAGGTAATCTACCGCAACATAACTGCAGCGTTGAAATTGCATGAATTGCGACACATCTGCTCGGTGGTCTGAGCCTCTGAGGGTGTTGTTTATGGTGAACGGTGAGCAGCAGGTAGGTGGTAATGAAATTGACACTAACCCTACACCCAGCGACATCTAATGATACAACATGGTACCGAGGGGACTGGAGGTATACTCGTTATACTAACTGCAACGGAGTGAATTCATGTGATGCTCCACCTTTACAGCAACCCTTTCGGGAGTTTGATCACTAGAGAATGTGTTGTGTTGGTTGCACACTTTACCAAATGAATATTGGCAATGATTTTCCTCAAATTCATCTTTCCAGATATAAATTTGATTATATTTTTCTGTGCTTCCACATATGAATTTGATTATTTTTTTTTTCTATGTTTCCAGACATAGATTTAATTATTTTGTTTTTAAACCCACCCACATTTAAATTTGTGTTCAACAAGAGTGCAAGTCCTGCATTAATACTCGAGAAATGTTAACGAGACTGTTACTACCCGATGTTTGTGTGAAGCACAACACGCCCTATTGTGGATATTAAAACAACCTTCGAAACCTTCGTTGTTCAACCCAAAAAAAAAAAAACGGTTCAGCGATCGGCGGATAAACAAAAGGCCCAAATTCCAAGACACCATTCCGGTTCGGGCGGAAGAAAAGTACTAACCATTACAAGCCACCCAGCAATGCATTTGTATGCTAACATTCTCATCCACTCGGGTCCGCTCGGGTCAAACAATAGAATATTACCTAAATTCAATCAACATTCCAGTTAGCGGCCGACGAAATTAAATCGCACCGCGCGTCTACGCAGGGCACAACGCATGATGGATGAAGCCCTCGCTCCAGAGTAAAGCTCTTAACATAGCGAAGCCAGCGATGTTGGAAAACATCTCAATATTATTCCAGTCCAAGCGTTCGTCCGACCTCCTATTACTCATCGTACAACGTGCCACCGGTCGGTGATAGTGGTGGTGTAGGGATCGACGCAAGTGAAAATTGAATTATACCATCCAGCCAGCCAGCCAGCACGGCGACGGCGACGACGACAACGACGCGTTTGCGGTGAGACACAAAAATGTGACACACAACACCACGAATCCAGTGTCCAAAATCGCGCCCGCGGACCTCTCTCAGGGGACGCATAACTTAATTCACGTCCACCAGTAGTGGCCATGCCGACGCGACCGCCGAGTGCCACGGAACGGAAGACCGGACAGCGACGCGCGCCCGCTAATCAATCAACCGCGAGACGAAGTCGTGGTCGACAACGTCGCGACGCGGTTCGAGGAGAAACACGATACCGCGCACGGAGAAAGGTTCAAATTCCCCTATCTCCCCGGCCCCGGTGTGTGTGTGTTTGCGTGAGTGTGTCTATTGTGACCGTAACCTTGACGCGGGCGCAGTAATCGAAAACATCATTTCCGGTTCGCGGTCACCACATTCGGCCGGGGGGGTGTGGATTAGAATCTCCCCGTTCCTCTCGTCGTTTGCGCGGGCGTCTGTCTCCTGCCTACCTCAACCGAACCGGAAAACATGGCAAGGATCGAATCGTCCCGTCGTTCGGGATTTTCTCGAAAATTCTCCTCCACAAAAACGCCGGCGACCAACCCCTGAATCCTCGGATGGAAAATCGTCCCGAAAAAGGGGTGCCCGTGTCTCAGGGGATGTGTCAATGAACTCTCGCGCACACAATCCGCACAGTTAAGGTGCAACAGAGCGAGCTCCTGGCGCACCCTCTCTCTCTCTTTCTCTCTGTCTGACTTGTCTCCGAAAAGCATTCTCTGCAGGGATGAAATTAATGTGTCGACAGACCGAGGACCGAGAGGGGTTGTTGCTGATGCTGCTGCTGCTGCTGGGGTGCTGTTGCTGCTGCTACACTGTTTTCACCCCTACTGGCCACTCGAGACAAGACTTGCGATGGGACGGCGGGGACGACGACGACATCAGCACACGAAGCACCAGGGGCTACGGTCGAAATGAAATTGTCGCCAAGCTATGATGCTCGAATCCTGCTGCTGCTGCTGCTGCTGCTGCTGATGTTGCTCTTCTCGTCCCCTTCTCGCATCGGTACAGGGGTCACGCCAGGACGATGATTCGGGGACTCGCTAGCACTTTACACCATTGTTGCTAGCTGCGAAGTGTTTCATAATTTTTGCACCAACGTTCGTCCGTCCGTCTGCCAGCGACGCGACCATGATGATTGCAAATCCCTTTGAAGTGTTTCAGCACTCGCCGTTGGGCCACTTGAGCTGCTGGTGAAGGAATGCTGGATAAAATCCCGGCTCCCGATGGTTATTTGTTTCCATAAATTGCATTAAAGGTCGGTCGTGAGTCCTGGCTGGTCCTGGCCCGTTGCTTTAAAGCACTCATTCCAATACACTCAGCGAACGTATGCGGTGCGTGCTGCGGTGTGTCCATTGTTGCGTAAACAATGTAAAACTGATTATGGTCAACATTAATGAACCGGGCGCACAGCGTAGCGTTGTTCCGAAAGCAGTGAGCTGTTATTTGTTTTCTCACACCCCCCGGGGGCCCCAAAGGGGGAGAAGGGCCCAGACTTCCCACGTCCTCTTCCTGATTTGATTGCGACACGCAGTCCTACCGTAGCATAATTAACCTGCGATTGTGTGTTGACCAGACCAGACCAGAGTTGTGTTGGTGGAGTGTTGTGTTGTGTTATGACCGAACGAGCGTAAAACGATGATGAGCCAATGATTAATCGATGCCCCGATTCCAGCACGTTCGCTTTCTCGCGACGCCCAGGAGGTGATTTTTGGGGAGCAGAGAGGGACAATCTAATGCCTTCACGTAAAACACGCGTTATCCAAGCGTGGCGTGGAGCGTTCCCAACCACCCGTTGCGAGCTGTGAGGAGGTGACCACGATAACGACAAAACATCAATTTCCTTCACTTTACAGCGCCATAAAATCAGACTAGCGATCATCATCATCATCACCATCATCACCATCATCATCGTAATCGCCATCAGCAACCATCAACTGGCTATCTAATTCTTGTGTTTTTACAAACCGAAAGCCACAAACCGCCTCGGAAAAGAACACGAACACGATGAGCCGCCATTCGGGTGTTTGATGCTGCTCGGTCACCTCGGTATCGCTTACGTTCCATCGGTCTGACCCGTGGTCTTCGCTATCTTCTTCGCCTCTTTGTACGATGAGGGATCCTATTCGAACGAGAAGGAACAACGCAAAGAAAGCTGACGAAAGCTGTGATGGAATGGCTTGTGCCTCTTCCGAGGAAGGTTCTACAAACGCTAAGGGTGGGTCTTTCCCTTTTTTATCACCTCGTAAGACCCCTGGCAGGCTGGCAGGCAGTGACACGGATCAGGTACAGTGTCACGAGCATCGACACCGGATCGTCCCTTGGTCCGGATCACCTTTAGCTGCGGTCCATATTTTGACATGTTTTCATACAACAGCAGGCCCTTTAATCGACCAGATCCACCGTCCACAGAAACGGTGTTGGTGGTTCGGGCTGTTGATTAATGGGTGATGAAAAGGAGGTCGATCCCGGCCTAGCTTTTGACGGTCAGGTAAAGCTTCCACTACACGCATCGGACGCATCAGACGGAGGGTGCAATGTTGCGTCTTTGTGGGACACACCAATGGAATCGAATTCGAATTCAGTCCGGAGTGCGATTCAAAAGAAGACATTGTGCAGATCGTCGTCGAAGCACCGCAATCTGCACCGCGCGAGAGGGCGTCAGTCAATTGATGGTCTCGTTTCTGCAGCGTCACCACCGGCAAACGACAGCAACAGCAGCAGCAGCAGCAGCAGCAGCAGCATACCATATACCAGAGAAACCAGAAGAAGCGCATGCTCCACACGCAGCTCGCTTATATACTCGCTCGCTGGTCGGTACTGCTCTGATACCAACACTAGCGAACGAGCGAAGGAACGAGGGTGCGAATTGGTACAGTTTTCTAAGAAAATGCTTGAAAATACCTTGGATAAACTCCGAGCTGATCCAAGGCCGCCCAAACCGACGGAGTCCTGGAAAAGTGGAGGATAATATCTGGAATTCGTAACAGGGCCCTGTTAAACCCGCTTAAAAAGTTAATAATCCCTTGCCGACGAGTTAAGTAGCCAATTCATTATGGCCGATTGCTACCATTGCAGCATAAGCCTTCTGGAAAGCATAATTGTATATGCTTCATCTTAGGTATATCTTCAGAATCCTCGGATAATTGTTTCCAATAAAAAAAAAAAGAAACCTGGGACACCGTTTCACACCTTTCCCTGGAGCACGCCGATGACGTAGAATGCAATAAATTATTTCAACACCTTATCAAACCGCCCTCCGCTCAGTTTTGGGGAACCCATCATTAGGCATAATGATGATGGAGGAATCAGAATGAACGAAGCCACCATTTATGTAGCAACCAGAGCCCAAAAAGTGGGCTGTTGATTATAAATTTGCAGACAGCAACGGTACAGCAGCTTTGGCGGCGCCCAATATTAGCTTGCTAGCAGCAGCGCCTCTTCGCGCGTTTGCTCGAGATTCAATTATAAATCTCCCAGCGACCCTTCTCAGAAATCCAAACCTTCCCGGGGTCCTCCGGCCGATATTTATCGATCTCAAACCGCCCGCCAGCTCTTCCAATTCCGCGGAGGGGCGAACGTTGCTCGATTGAAAAGAGCTTATCGGGAATGTGGAAGAGTTCCACTTTTCTCGACTCAATAAAAAAAAAAAAAGAAAAAAGCAAAACGGTAAACCAAACCGATCTCGAAACGCGTTCAAGTGGCGAATCGAGAAAAGCCGACATCCGGCAATCAATCGGTTTCCATCGGTTGGTACACCCGTGAAGAGGATATTTGCCGGTACGCCGGTAAGCGTTTGAAATGGCGGCGATGGCTCGAGCGCACCGTATCTTGCTGAGTTGCTTATCCGCAAATTAACCTGGACCGACAGAGAAAGAGAGAGAGATCGTCTCGTAGTCCCCGTGTTTGATCTCTGGTTCCCCATTCCATCCGATCGAGCACTCTGTAATCGACAAGAGGCAATTAAGTGTTAGTCGTTTGTCGAATCGAGCAGAACATCGACGTTTAATCATATCTCGTGGAATAACCTGAGACGCATCGACATTCCCTAGAACAAAGGGGGCAAGTTTGCTTCCCTTCCTGGAGTCGCGGTATTGGAAAACTTGGAAGCAATTGGAGAGCGAACGTTGCTGGTGCTTCACAGGAAGTCACAGGCCACTCCATACACTCCAGCCTCGGTAGTAGTTGTTCATTAGGAACACGATACGAACTCAACTTACATGGACTTCCATGGGTTCAGGTTTGTTCCATGGCCAGGTATATCGCCCTCCGCGTGTATCGCTAATTGAATTCCATTTTTCCTCGAACTTCTCGCCTAGAAGTGAAGTAGAACGTCTCGAGGCGAAGTAGAACAAATACCATGACCGTGCAATTCCACCGGTGGAATGCCGAGAACATAGATCACCTTTCCAGCCAGCGCTAATCGACTCGAACGCGAACGTATTGCTCTTCGATGGAGGAGATGAAGAAAAATCTCAATTTCGTGGCCCGGAAGGGCAAAGGAAGGCGCTTCACTAACCGGCCCAAAACCCGCGTGACGAATGGTGAAAGACCAGAACCAAATAGTTGAACAGAGAGTGCCTGTCTCTCGTTCACTGTAAACAAGTCCCACAAAGGAAGCATTAGTCCCCAAAACTCGAACCACTCGCGGTCGCGCGGAATGGTTCGCGGATTGTCCGCTCACTCCGTCGGTGACGAAGCGTTTCTCCTCCTTGCTCCACATTGTGTGGAAGCGCCGCGTAGTCCGTAACCATCTGCCGTCTTTTGTCCATCTCAATGCTTCAGCGTCAAGCAAAATGAAGAAGTATCGCAGTCGCAGCCCATGGGAGATACTTTCTCGTTTCGTGGTTTCGGACCGCCAAAAACCCGGTTGTCGGCAAGCGATCGGAGCTAAGAGTGGGATTAACTACGCCGCTTGCACGTCACGGTCTAGCGCGCCTCACAGAGGCCAGCTCAGCCGAGGCCGAGCGCCCCGAGAGCCACAATTGAACCACCAAACCGCCCCTACGAGTTGTCACGGGACCTACGGTTGTCAGCGTGAAGTGTAATGAGGCCCACCGCGTGTCCCAGAGGAACATACCTGAAGGAGAGGAACAGAAGAGGGAGAGGGAGAGAGACCCGGACCGGGGGGATTAGCAGAAATGGAACGGACTCCGGCACGAAACCCCCGAAAATCCGTTCCGTCGAGTCTGGAGTGCGGTGTTGCAAGGTCGGCCTCCAGACTCATTTTGCTCCGTTTTGCTTCACGCACGATTGGAGTGGTGCTTACGTGCGTGCGTGTGTGTGTGTGTGTGCGTGCAGATGTTCATTTTGGAGATTTTCCCTCCATAGAGATCGATCTTGTTCGTTCGGTCGTTCGTTCGTTCGTTTGTTGAAAACCAATTTTTCCCGGGCGCATCATCATCTCGTGTGCGATGATTTGTTGATTGTCCCTCGCACTCTCTCTGTCTCTCTCTCTCTCTCTCTATCTGTCTCTCTTGAGCGTGCTCTCTGGTTTATTGCCAATCGACATCATGATGATGGAACAGAGCATCGCATCATGATCTTCACGCATGAACAGAGAAGGTTCCAATGAATGTCAATCATCTTCAAATCGCCAACTCGCACCGCAACGATATTACGATTAAGCAATTTCCCCGTAAGGTCCGTGAAAGTAATAACTCGATGGCCGGACCATGACGACGACGACAACGACGACGACGACGACGACGACGACGCGATGCGCGTGGGAAAACGTGACCGAGAACGCGGTCCAAGATGGCCTGGCACGTCTCGTCGCCATCTTGCCGCGTGGTGCGTCGAGCTCACGTAGTAACGGCGCATCGCAGCATGACCTCGCACGACTCGGTGGTGGCCCCCTCTATGGCCACCGCCCATACATGTTCACAGCTGCGGTTAACCTGCGATTGATTGAACTCTCTCTCTCTCTCTCTCTTGCTGGAATCTCCGAGTTTTGGGGGGAAGATGTAGCATCATGCTGCGTGCCGCGATGCGATTCTCTTCCCGCCAATCATCTCCCACTATCGATCGATCGGTTTCCTAATTTCTGCTCCGAAACCCCTTTTTCGATTCACAAGAGAAACTATCCCGCAGAAAAGTAGTCGAAACAAAAATGGTTTCCGGAAGCCGCGCTGCCATGCGCGCGTACCATTAATCTCAATTCGCAGACCCTCGAAGCACTTGCTCTCACCTCATTCGCAACATAAAACTATCAACCACCACCCGGTCGGTCCCGGTTTACGGCGGGCGGATCGTGCGAGCGATCTATGAACCATCGCGCAATAATCTCGGGAGTTTGCCAGGAGAAGACGCATATAGACAGCAGCATAAATCGTTCTCGGGACTAGTTTCCCTTCCGAGGGCAGGAGTAGGCTAGCAAGAACGGAGAACGAGGGAGCGTAATTCGCGTCGTAAATATCAACTTCACGGGTCCCCGGACCCGGAGATTCAAACAGAGAGTGATTCGCACTGCTGCGAATACTCTCTCTATCTCTCTCTCTGGAGGACAACTAATTTACAAACGGCATAGGAATCTCGGCAGACCGAGGGAGCCCAGGCAGAAGACCGCGTCGCTCCTGGCTTGGCGCCGACGCCGACGCCGACGGTTGTGCTTGGGAAATGTAACGGAGCAGAAGCCGCGGCCGTGGGAATTACGCGAAGATCGCGGTCCAGGGAAGAGAATGCTGTTAAGTTTTACGACTATCGCCCGTCGCTACCGTCGCGGGTTCGGTTTTCCCAAACCGTTCTAAAGGGCTGCTTCTTTGTTTCTTTCGCGGCTCGTGACTCGCGACCAGACAGTCTCATTTCGGCGGTCACCGCGGTCACCGTGCGCCACCACCGTCTATTTCCTCTCTGACCGCCCGGACGTTCCTCGGGAGGCATTCAATGTTTCCTCCGGGAGTCCAAACCCGGGTGGCTTCCTGGGTATGGTACCAATTGAACACCACCGGACCAGGGCTGGTGGCTGTCCGGTTTTTGGGCTGACTGTGTCTGTGTGTGTGTGCGCGCGCGCGCGCCCCTTTTCTATGGTAGCGTCTGCGTCATAAAACCGTAATAGGACTTTTTCCCGATATAATGCCACCTCATTAGGAACTTCCTACTAGCATCGCACGAGTCGAGATTGGGCTCTCTCCTTCTCTTTCTCTCTCTCCCTGTTGACGAACCGCGACCACCCTGAGTAGCGTTCCGATAAGACATCCGAGGTGTGTTCCTGGACCATCTCGAGTACGGGGAGCGCTCGAGAAGCGAAAATCAATAGTTCAGTAAACAAATATTAACTGGCGCAAAGTTTGCACAAATTGTAGCATAGTTCCAAGGAGGAAGGAGGAAGAGAAGGAGGATGAGGAGCAGTGAACAGCATCCCTCTATCGGTTTTCTATCGAGCATAACTTCGAGCGTCAAGCCAAGTTCCATCCAGCTAGAGGCGAGCGAGCGAACGGAGCAACTTTCGGAATTGTTTCATGTTGTCCAACGAAGACCCTCGTTCCTCGGCAGTCAGCAAACCACCTTAGGCTCCTCTCCTCACCCCCCACAATATCGATGGTGCTTCTCGGAGGGCTCGAAGAACGGCCAACAGACCAATCTAGTTCATTAATGTAATTCACTTCTTCCGCCGATGCTGATGCTTCTGCTGGTGATGCTGCTTCGTTCTTCACATCCAAAACGAACCAGTGCCCAGTCGTGTGGCCAGCCCATTGACCCTTCCACTCTGTACCGTGCAGGGCTCTCTGTCTGTCCGTCTGCCTGCCTGCCTTGTCTGTGTGTCAATTTGTGATGCCCGATGCCCGCGTTCTACTCCCGCGGTAAAGGGAAGAGGAAAAACATGCAAAACCTGTCCGAAGCACGCAGACCCCGCTCGACCGCTCGACTGTTAAACACACACATAACTGTCTGTGGGAGCTCCGAGAGAGCGCGCCCTTGCGCGCCACTCGAAGATAAATTCATTTCTGTCTTTTTCCGATAGTGTTCCGGCACTCTTCGGCAATAGCGAATACTGGGACATGGCGGGCGGGTTGTGAGTTGTTACGGAGTCACGAGTTGCGGTGGATTATGTTGCTCTCCGACAGGTCCGAGGTGTCTGCGCGCAGCAGGAGCAGCATGCGGCACCACCGCAATCGACGCGCGCCGTTTTTATCACGGAAATCGTGTCCACAACAACATTCCGACAGTTGCTCGTGGCATCGTGCTCGTGATGGATGGAACACAGCCCGACGACGACGATTACGCCGGGCATTCCCGGGGTGTGTGGCCTCGATTGCTCACCACAAGCTGCATCGATGCGTCGCGACCGCAAGGGGCGTTGGTGCGTTGGTGGTGCTCCAGAGAGAAGAAAATCCCAGAGAACCGGCAAGACAAGAGCCCGGGTTCAATTAGTGGCTCGAGTGTCGTGACCTGAGCGAGCGAACGCCCCGGTAACTAACACGCCCGCAAGCCGTTGTGGAGCTGTGCTGTTGTTCACAAGACAACCGAAAACGAACGAAAGAAACAGAAAAACAAAAAAAGACGTGAGGATCAGTCCGTTGCAGCATACCACACAGCATGCAAGCTGCGGTGGAAAATGGAATCCCCCCCTCCAAAAGATTATCCACCGCCCGCACTCTCCGCAAAACGGAGTCACAATCAAGTGGAAAGGTTATATCTGCATTCTCGCACGACCGGCCGGCTAAGAACGTCTTCGCGTGTGCCGTGCGTGTGTGTGTGTGACACGCTGGCTCGAAGAAAAAAAGAGCTCGCGCCTATTATTCTGAACACCGGATCACCATGGCCACTGATCCGGGCAACGCAAGTGCTCAAGCTCAAGATGATGTGGATTATGGATATTGGAAATTCGAGACTTGCTGTTTTGGGGGCTTGCTAATGTCCCAATCCACTTACTCGGTGCCTCGGTGTGACTCGGTGGTCCGCCGTTGCCTAGGAGATTGTGATTGTGATGGAAGTCCGCTCGGAAGTCGAACCAAGCAACCACATCCCGATAGAGCTCCCCGGTGAGTGCAGCTCACTAAGAAAGGTCCACAATCCATCCATTCCGTCCAATCCAATGGCATGCCGAGGGGGAAGGTGTGCACGTTGCGACACGGTAACACAATTACTCAAAGTGAAGCTGTGACTCGCGCACGCGACGAAACGACGCACCACGACGGAATGGCGCTAGCGGAAGACGTTGTCGTTGTCGTCGAAAAGGTGACGTGTGAGGTTAGGGCTGCTGGTCGCGAGAAGAAGCCCCAGTTTCCTCTGGTATTGCCGAGATTGTATTGCCATTGTACGTCTGTATGGTGTGTGTGTGTGTGTGTGCGGGCGGGCGAGGCAACTCATCGATTGTGTGTGTGTCAAAGCCCTTGTTGAGGAGTCGGCCCTTCACCCCTTACTTATGCCCAGAGCTCATCGCGCAGTGCATTGAACATCTTAATTGCCGCAGCAACTGCACCACCGTGGACTGTGTGTCAAGTCAGCAGTCCGACCGAAGACCGGGAGGGGGAGTATATACCGTGGAGCCTCCAATGGCGAACACAATGGCGGGACTTTCGCTAATTGGATTAGTTTCTAGACCGCGCCGTTCTCGTTCTCGCCGGCGCTTCGGTTCGGTTCGGTGACGGTGGTGGTGGAGAACGGAAAAGAAAGGGGCAATTTCCCGTGCTGCAGCAGCAGCAGCAGCAGCAGCAGCATGCCCCCCGGCGAGCGATGCACTTTATTGCGTTCGAAGAAAGTACAAGAGGTATTCGATTGGATAATTGATAGGGCATCGGCGGCATGGTAGTGGTGGTAGCTGTGAAAGGGGGTTTGTGGAGACGAGTGGCCGACGAGTGAACTATTTCCGGGACTATTTCCCCTTTGCCCGGGAACACACAGTCGTCGTAGTGGTCGCTGTAGTGCTCGCGAGAATGAACACTTGGGACTAGTGGAATTGAGGGAAAAGTTTCTTATCTCGCAACCGCAACGGGCACGAACCCTAGACGTTGCTTTCTGCTGCTAGTGACTATAAAATATTTTATTACATTCACCACTTCACGCGCGCACCGAGCAACCATGAAATGTCTCATTAAAACATGAGTATTTTGACAGTTAAGCCACAAACTGGAGGGCGAGGAGGAGTTGTCAGAGAACCACCCCCCGAAAGAGTTTGTCGAGTTTGGTAATTACAACGGCGAGAACAGGGTACGGGGTATCAGTACGCGGCCAGTATCCGGGGGACATTTGCATAGAACATTCATAAAACAAAAAACCGAACGGGGAATAATTGCTACAGCTGGTACCCGGTTCCAGAGGAATAGGGAAAACACATCAAACTATTGCCCAAAAATTTGGAGCATCCTTTGGTCTCTTGGAGCAGGTCTCTTCACGTCTTGTTTTATGAGAACCGACAACCGACCCAACCGACCCAGCTGCTGGTAATAGACAACAAGAACATCAAAGAAAACTCTAACGGGAGAACGTGGAACGCTGAAGCTAGGTACAAACCGGCGGAACGACATTCCCACACCCCCCACTACGGTGGTGTGCCGTAATGAAGCCCTAAACTCTTCAAACGCTCAAGTGGGCAGAAAATTCGAGGATCATAAAAATTAACATAAAATCATCGGGAGTGTCGTGAGAGTTTTTGGCAAAAAAAGGACCACTACAGACTGGCTGAAACATAATTTTACTATTCATTGCTATTTTAACTGCCCGAACCTTTGTGGTTGTGAGGATGATATGAGTGTTGTTGTGTCTGGTATGATCGGGATGGTCAATTAAAACACCATGAGTCGACAGCATCCAACATAAAACCTAGAGGGCTGACCCTGGAGCGTTAACAAATTTTATGAACAACCGCAAATATTAGTGACTCACACATCGGCAGCACCACAGCAAGCGGCATAGAAGCGCAAAATTAACTTCCTAACCTTTCGGGGTCCCTATACCTACGCACAATTAATGCTTAATTGTTTCGATTATAAAGCTACAATTAGCATGCCGTTCGTCTTGGTTTACGTATGAGTAACGTGCGTAACGCTTGATTGGAATATTGTATTCCGTATTCCATTTATGCGAAACTCATCTCATTGGGGCACCTTTATGCACGACGGTAGCGGAGAACCCCCTACACGAAGCAGCATCCCGCAAAAACATTAAAACCAATTGGCCATTTGGAGTTGGCACCGCATCCCAGGAAGACGATTACTCGGCGTTATCGTCGCCGTTGCTACAGACAGCCTACTACTAGCAACCGAGCTTCTCATGTTTGCAAACGTTACTTTCGGTCGTTTACAGGTGCCCCGGAACACCCGGAATCAAGAGCTCAAGAGAGCGTTGACGCACTTGCAACCGGGCCACAAAACCGCTTCCGCCACAAATAGCGTCTGGAGCGGTCGTCTCGTGAGGAAATCCGAAGAAGCGCAAGAACACACACACACACTGTCGCAGCAGGTAGCGAGTGTCATGCTGTCACCGACTGTGGCCCCCAACGAATCTGGGGGGGAAGGTGTTTCTGGGATTACAGTGAAGCTCCCATCGAACGTAATTAAATGCGATGAGGCGTAAGGTGCTACGGCGACGGTAGATGGGGTCGGACTGCACCGCACGGGGTCTCCTCCCGGGGGTTTTCATTGAAGTGCCACCGACCGACAACCACCGTGAAGATGCCGCCGGCCGCCAAAAACATATCCAAAACCCCCAATGATGCCCCGAAGTGAAGTGAAATTTAATTAAATTAACAAACGTTCAACATTGCCACAATCGTTTTTCTATCGTTTTTTTTTTTCATTTACTGAGAAGCTGCCCCATTTTTCTCAAGAACTTTGAGGTTTTGGGCCGCTCTGGGGCTAAGTCTTTTTCACCGCAAAAAAAAACCCCAAAATTACCCGCCCAAGGGGTCGCTTTCGAGCTCGTTGTCACACGTAAACGCATCTTTGCGCTCTGTCACTCACACAAAAGCGACATCAGAAACGGTCGAGATCAAAAGCAGACACAACGGACAGGACGAAATAAGTCCACCATAAGCCTTCGCATGAGTGGGGGAAAACGCGCTCCCCAAAAAGGGGGGAGAAAACAACCGTTTTGAGACACGCCACAGCGATTCTGATCCACCATTCAAACGGGAACGCGCCGCATGCTATATGCTGGGCACCGTGATTTATGGTCGCTTCCACTGGCGAGCACAGGAGCAACATAAGTCCTGGGTGGAGGTCCCCGTCTAGCATAAAACAACAGTGTGTGCGTTATTCACCATTTTTGGCACAGCAATGTGTAAAAATACATTCCGGGTTACGTTCCGCACACTTCCGCCCGGCGTACCATCGTTTTTCTTTTTCTTTTGAGGCCCCAGAGAGCAGGAAAGAGAGCAAGAGAGAGAGAGAGAGCACGAGAAATGCTTCTAATGTGCTACAAAACGGTTGTATTTCTTTTGAGGAAATTTTCTTTTTTTTTTTGGTCTCATTGTAACTCACGCGCAGAGAGGAAATCGGGGGGTGGTTTGGGGGTGCTATTCCATTACCAATACTAGCATAGACAGGAACAGACACACGAACACAAACACACGGCCTAAAAGCGCGAGTGGAGCGCGGAGAGTGCTACTTTCCAGTCTCCACTCCAAATTATGCTCGTTATCCTTTCCTCCGTGCTTAGGCGCGTTGCACCTCTGAACCGCCGTCGTTGGCCAGTGGTAGTGGTGTGAACAGCTCGCACGCTAAGGAACATACCCGGCCACCACCATCACCACCACTGCCAGACCTTCCCCAAAAGGGTCCAAAAAGCGTTGAGCTCCACAATTCCATTTGGATCCTTATGATCGCCATTTCATTCTCTCGCTGGTCTTCTCACTCATTTGCTCTCTGTCCCGCTTCCATTATCGGGGTTTTATTTTTGATATACACACAAACACCACCTCAAGCTTCCATTATGCCACCACCAGCAGCAGCAGCAGCCGCCCTTTTCCTATCCCCCCAATCCGGATGTGGTCAAGAGGTTGTAGTATTTTCCTCGTTTTCCTCGCCAACCATCTTCTCGTGCTCTCTTCTCCGGGAGAACGGGTATGGTAGACGAAGACGTGTACATCGGAATTTTTGTGAGCTGTGAGCACTGCTGGAGCATGTAGCTCCCAGCGTTAAGCGGTTTCGGTTCTATTCGCCGCCATATTTGCGAAACATGTGGAGCATATTCTCTCCATCACTGCTACTCTCGGTTGCTCTCTTCTGAGGGTATCCTTTTGCAGGATCCCTGCTCTCACTTTTGGTGCGAAGAGCGAAAGCTTCGATAACTATAGTACAAATGTTTGAAATATCCTTTGAAGTTTTCCATTTTTTAATATCATAACCAACCATTTCGAGGACTAATACAAAAAAAAACATTCTGCAAATCGTATCGGAACAGGGCAATGGCGAGCAGTTTGGCGATCAGCGTGGCCGCGGATATGAAAGAGAGATACGACGGCGTGCGGCATACGAAGAATTGAGGACGAGCTGCGCCCATTTTTCCGGGCGCGGTGGAAAGCAGCAGCCGGAGAGTCGCAACCGCAGTAGCAGCAGCAGCGCTACTACTATAGAGCCACGGAGAGCGAACCAGTCCGGGAAAATTCTCCCTTATTCGAACCTCCATCAGCCTCCATCGGGCACCAAATTTTCCACAACCATCACGATGCTTACCTAGGAAAAGGGTACATTTTCCATCACGAATCACTGAATCCCAGGGTAAATGGATGCTCCCTCGGTGCAACTCTATATTCCATTCGCTATTATCGCCGCACCAAATGTTGAAAACGTATTTATCATCGAGGGTTGGCGGTACTGGGTGTTGGTTTTTCCTTTGCACACCCGTGAAAACGAATCAGTAAACACTAAATTGCACGAGCAACGTAACACTCACGGCGTAACACTCCGTTTTGTGGTTGAGGCGAGGCTCAAAATTGGGAAAGCGATCCACCACCACACACTACACACACGCACACCCAGCCCTGGGGTCACTGTTTTCCCTCGGAATTCGACCAGCACAAATAAATGGTCGTATCCTGGCCTGAATATCCTGACGGAAAATCCTGCTCGCACTAGGGAAAATCCTTCCTTCGCACAAGACAAATCCTGGGCAGTGCGACCGAGATTTCCACCAATGGAAGGAACCAAAAAAAAACACAAGCAATACACACACGTAAACACACACTCACACACACCGTGTGTCGAGGACAGTGTGAATGGGAAAAACCGCCGAGCGCGGTTCACGGAGCACGGAAAACCGAGACTTTTCGCCAGCACCGTTCCTGAACACAAACTGAACGCTCGCCAGAACGCGAAGGAGCGTTTTCTCGCGATGAAAATCTGCGTCCCACCACTGGCAGGAGCAGAAGCAGGAGTCCTCCTTACAGAACTTTCACGCACTCTCTCTCTCGCTCTCTTTTTGGTCACTTTTCCGTTCTATTCACCTCTCGCTCTCGACAGTCGCGTGCTCTCTCTCTCTATCTACCCTGTTTGTGCTTCCACGCGACGCAATCTCAGGAATACGAGGTGGACGAGTTTTCCCTCCCTGCCTGCCTCCCGGCCTCAGGAGGAAAGCTGGCTCTCGACCGTCGTAAAATCAATAAAATCCTATACGCACCCCCACACCAACACGAACACATCGAACACCTCGAACGACACCAACACACGCGCACGTGCGAGTGCATCCGAAATGCTGGAAATGGAAACTCATTTTCCATGCACCCTAATCGAGGCGAGTGAGGGCGCCCTAGTATGTTCCGTTCATGAACGTTCGTTCGGGCGCAAGGGATGCTCTCGCACAGGGGGAGGTGGATTTTATCGATGTATAAGTGTACAACCTGCGCGTTTATGTTTGTGTGTGTTGGTGTCAGGACACATATCCTGTGCCGCGTTATCCTGCCACGGTGGTCCGTCCGTATCGGCCAACCAACAACTGGAGCAACGTTATAGTAGTAAACCGATCCTTACCGCCGGGAAAATGGAAAAGCCACAGAGCGAGAAAGAGAACGCGCGAGTGCCAGGCAGCACTAAAACGGGAACTCAACGGGCGCGTGGTGAGAGTGGAGGGTTTTTCGTTAAAAAAGATTGCAGAAAGTCCAACCACCCAGCAGCAGCAGCAGCTGAGTGGGATGGATTTGATTTTTCGAGCAAATTTTTGATTTGTCGCAACATTTGTCAGACTCTCGGTGCTCGGTTCTCGATTTGCCAATTTGCCGATTCCTATTTTTTCCTATTTGCGAGTCGATTGCGTGAATTAAATGGCAACATAGTACTGGTGTGGTCGACGGCAACGAGTACTGACCAAGCGTTGAAGGTCTAGAAGCAAGAAGCGATCGAGAACAAATAACAATCAAACCGGACAAACAGAAATGTTTTGTTCCTGATAAGGAAAAATAATGAAAACGCTCCCGCGACTACACCACTCGTGGCCACTCGGACGCTCGTTGCTCCCTCCACCTCCCCTAGGATTCGAAGGGATAGCCAACCGCGGGCGGTAATATTAATTGTTTCGTGGTTTCCCCACGTCCTTGTCTTAAGAGTGGAGAGAGAAAACGAAGGACGAAGAGTGTGTTGGTGGAGCAGCTTGATGGAGCTTCTTATTTCTCCTTTTTCTAAGTAGAACGTGCGCTCTCTCTCTCTCTCTTTCCTTCTCTCTTTTATGCTTTCTTGTGGTACTCCTTTGAGACCCTCCGTTGTTTGTTCACACTTGTCTTGAGATGGCTCCGGGTGCCCACTAGCCGTAAAGCTGGCAAAGAGCTTGAAGACCAAGAAAGAATCCAAATGGAAAAAGGAACCTGAAGAGGGAGGTGAGAACGAAGGGCGAAAAGGAAGGATCCATTTCAGCAAAATTGTAAACATACAGCCTTCCTCCCACTCCAACCAACGCACACACATCTAAACACACTCATATAGATGCAACAAAATACGTGGAACGATAACATAACAACACCGACCAAGGCGTTCTGGTGGCCTCGTCGTGCGTGTGCGTCTCGTGGAGAAAGAAAAACGATTTTTCCAAACGATTATTGGTACAGCGCGTGGTGTCCTGAGGTCTGTGAGCATGTGTGCGTGTGTGTGTGTGTGTGCATGAGGAGTTGTTTGTCTTGGAGGTTTTCCACTCCCTTCGGTTGAAGTCCAACGAAAGCACAGGAACCGCGAGCAGCCGCGCGTTAGTGAATGGATTATGAAATGACCGCGTACGAAGTGACGTCCTTTACACACAGACCGGTGGTTCGTTTCCACCACTCCAGACCTTCGAGCCCCATCTTAAACGGGGCCACCGTGAAAACGTGTTGATTGGGTTCTATAACCTCGAGAACCGCGCAACAGCACACGAACCTCTTTCTCCTTCTTCCTCACGGCGTTTGTTTGTCTAGAAAGGCGCTCGAGGCGTTCAACCTAAATTTGATGTGCTCTAGGAGTCTAGGGTGGCGGCAAATGGTAGACCACACTGGTGGCCCACAAGCGAATGAACATATAAAGAACAGGACGGCCACAGCCAGCTATCGGATCCATTTGATGGAGCACAAGACACATAGAGCGACGAGAGTCGAGCGATGGGCAGAAGGGATGTTCCAGACAGACACCGCTATGGAGCACACCGATAAACGATTTGACCCTCCGAGAAGACCTGGCTAGGAGCGTCGGTTCTCGACCATATTTCAAAACCCCTGAACTTAACATAAAAATGCATCGTTTGGCGTGCAGAGACAAGAAAGCCAAACTGAAGAGGAGAGACTTAAGATTATTTTTAGGAAAATGCTCAAAATTGCGACGCGACCCAGGGGAATTTATACAAGTCCCCCCCGTTCATCTTATAATCCAATAAAAGTGTGTCGAAGTAGCGCCCCCTTTATCGGATAAAGTCGACGACCTTTTAGTATTCAGCAGAAGTCGTTCATAACCCACTTTCGTCCGTCCGTCCGTTCGTCCGTCCGGTAAGAAATTATTTTCAAAAAGGAATTTCCGGGATTAGAGAGGGTCGTCGGGTTCATTTTGCACATACCGCACACGTTCGCGTTCATACCGTCAACCGTCTTGGTACAACAATTAAGATTAATGAACGCACGAAACCCGCGCCTCTGGTTGCCGTTTGTTCGCACACTCCTACACGTGAAACCCCCTCTTTCATGGAAGAAAGAATGTCTAATAGTCCCTCTAGTAGACGGCAGCCGAACGGGGGGAAAAGCCAATTCCAATCAAATCATATTTGATTCCAATATTATTTACCACCACCGTGCACCGAGCACCGAGCACCGTGTGTCCATGGAGGAATAAAAATCCTGGAGCGCCACACTTTTATGTATTCACGCAGCGTCGCAGGCACACACCACAACCACCACCACCGTCCCGTATGTGCTAGCCATAAACCTTACCCTTCACGATGTTGGAGCGGAGTGCGGCTTTCGCTAACTGTGTCCTCTGTACCGATGGCGTTATCACGTGAAGGGGTGGCGAAAAAGCAACATTTGACGGCATAATAATCCTCCCCGCGTAGCATAAGAACCGCATTGGAAGCCCCTTCCTTGGCCGCAAACAAAAAAAAAGTGTTCCAAAAGCGTCAAACCAGCGACCAGCAGCGACCAGATAGGGACGATTCGCTGGTTCACTTCCGATTCCCATCGGCGTTGAAGCGATCGTAACACCAACAACCACCAACCACCAACCAGTACACTACATCCACTCGGTAAGTGGCCCCAAAAGCCGGCGAAAAAATCCGTATGTAACGATGTAAGGAATTAGCATAAAATCGAAGAATCGATTATGGAAATGGAGGTTCTTGTTGGCGTGGCCGGAGCATCGCTACCAGCCAATGAAGGTAGTAAAGGATGAACGAACGAACGAACGAACGAACGAACGGACGGCCAGCAATGATCAGTAACTCCGTGGAAAGTAATGTATGCGCGGACCAACAGCGTACAGAGAGAGAGAGAGAGAGAGAGAATGTATGTTTAGAGAAGGTAGAGGTAGAGAGAAAGAGGGACAGGGTTAAGGATCTCGTGGAGTCAAGTCGACTGCACATGGGAAAATGTACGATTGGATGCACTCCGGGTATTCTCTGGGTCGTCATCACCATCACCGATAACATGGAAGGGAGTCTCGGTCCAGCTGCAAAAAAACGGATAATGTAAAACGGGAGTTCAAATCTGATATGTGGCCAACCAACCAACCAACCAGCGGTCCCAACAGTGGCGACGACGATAGGAAACATCTGGATGCAGCCCTTCACACACACCCTACGAGCCGGAAGATGGCCAGATAGACGATTGGTTATTGAAATTCAAATTTCGCTTCACACTCTTGCAACGTGACAATGCGATGCGATTGTTATTCGTCGTCGGTGTCGTCGTAATCTGCCATAGGCCGCTAAGGCCGGTCGGTATCGAGCGAAAGGTGGACCACACGGACAGAAAACACAGTTCCCATTTTGCTGAAAACTCACCGGAGAATGGTCACCGTGCGGACCATCGTTGTGTGATGCTTTCTTTAAAGCAACGCTTTCATGCTCCTTTCATCGATCGAAGCTACGTCAGGGAGAGAGCGAGGCAGAGAAAGAGACCGCAACAGATGTCCTTTATGGCGACCGGCCGGTGTACCGACGACCGCCACTTGATAGAGGAACCTTGGCGTGAACGAGTTTCCTTCCGGCAATTAGGTGTAGAGTGTCTTCTCTCTAACCGTGATGGGGAGAGGCCCGCCGGCCATCCATTCCATGCGCGCATCACACTCACTCGGAAGCGTTTGTTTAGACGATACCGGGCGGAAGCGACCTGTTATCTCCCCCCCTACCCACCACCATCAGCCGGGGTCCAACCGGAAGAGTTACAAAAACGCTGGAGGAAAATGCTGAACTGAGAAGAAAGCACCACACAGACACACACGTCGAAGCTGCTGCGGTGTGGTGTGTCTTACCATTTTGTGCCATCATTAGGGGCCGGGGCCAATGCCAACGTCACGCCGAACAATGATGCGAAAATTAGAATACAAATGGGGCCACCGGTGGTCAGTGCAACTCATTAATCAATCTTCGAGCCCGAGAGCTGGCCGGAGCGACCGTGTGGGAATAATCATCTGCAGAAGCGCTTCGAAAGCGCCGGAGAACATGGCCAACATTCACACACCATGACTACGCCGCAGGGCGCTCGCGATCACACCAATTTGACCGCCACCAGAAGAGCATCAATTTCGGTGTCGGCTAATTAGATCACGAACCTATCTTTAAGCTGTCACGAAGCCCTCCCTAGAGCTTCCTAATGTCGGTGTTCTCAAGGCCGGGGACAAAAAAGACGACGAAAACCCTTCCCCAGATTCCCGTGGTAAACAAATTTTCGGTGAAAAACCTTTTCCGCCAGTCGGAC
Source organism: Anopheles darlingi (assembly GCF_943734745.1). Classification (NCBI taxonomy): domain Eukaryota; kingdom Metazoa; phylum Arthropoda; class Insecta; order Diptera; family Culicidae; genus Anopheles; species Anopheles darlingi. The sequence continues at coordinate 74,964,004 of NC_064874.1, read as the reverse complement.
GCACGCTCACATACACAAGAAAATCAAACATCATTAGAGAGGGAGATCTCCCTCGATGATGTTCGCGGGGTTTGTAAGCCTTGCTTACCATCATCGAGTTTAACGCCAGGTTTCTTCGCCGGGCATATAATCCCCGAGGGCCGAGATCTCTGACCACCAGGTGACGTGACGTGAGTCTGGCTGCTGTGTAATGATGGGTTCTCCTCCCTTCCTCCCTCTCTTGCTGCTACGGCCAGACACCCGGAGGACCGGAAGGTTCCCCAACCGTACAGCAAAAGTAGAAAATACTGACATTATCTTGGTGTTAAGCCGGCGCGCGCGTTTGTGGTGTGGTGTTGAGGGGTGGTCCCCCTCTATCTTTCTTCTCCATATCTCGATGATGCTCCTCCTGCTCCCTTGTCGACGCACTAATTAGGAACAGAGAGCGTGCGCGCGCGTTCCTTCTCTGCTTTTTTGATGGATGGTTTCGAATTTTTACTATCCCCCTTTTCAATCCCCGGGTTTTTTTTCGGTGTGTGAATGAGGTCTCCTCCTGTCTGTGTGCTACACACTCGGGTGGACACTTCCGAAAAATGCGGAAAACATATTTTAATACCTGGTGGCCTCCCTCCTCCTCAAGCACCGATCGTTACGAGTATGAGAATTGATGTTGTTAAGAGGAATATGTCACGAAGAATGTTTCTTACATACCCCTGGCTCTGTATGAAGTGTAACGGGATTCAAAAACCAACGACCACCTAGTTGACAATCCAACACACTCTCGTATGCGTTACGCAAGTAGTTGGAATCAATTTGACCATCAGCGGGTGATAGCTTGTCGCTTCGCTCCATTGAAATTGCTGACAACATCAGAACGGAATGAATTAATAGATTTGTGTTCGCAAACAACGACCAAACTATTTGCGAAATTCATTTAGGAATTCGGTCAACACGATAAAAGTTTATCTACTCCGATGGTTTGATTTGGACGAAAGAGAATGATAACACTGCAGCAGCAGCAGCAAGGCTATCGCTTTGTATAATCAATGTAAAACAATAACATAATTGCTTCTCCTCTGGCTTCCGTCTCCTGACCCCTGGCCGGACAGGACAGTCGCGGTAGGAAAAAGTTTACCTGCTGCTGCCGGATGCTGCTGGAGGCAAGAAAAACAATTATCCAAATTGTTACCAAACACCCCTCTGCACACCTGCATCTGCGGTGCTCGTTCGGATCTAAAACCGATGAGTGAAGTGTTTATTGCTGCCGACAGGCATTCACTTGCTACACCGGCAGGGATGCTGCTACCCCCCTCCCACCCCCAAAAAAAGCACGGTTTGCACCACCCTACAGAAGCCGAGCTACCAACCGATCGATCCACCGGATCCGGTGGCGCTTGTTCGCTTGTTTTTACTCTAGATTACACGGTAGATGGCCACTGGCTGTCTGTGTGTGTGTGAGTAGAGAGAGAGAGACCAAACTGCCAAACTATAAACTGAATTTTCCTGCCGGTGGCAAAAAAAAACAAGAATCAACTCCTTTCTCGATCGTTCCCTGGATTGCATCATCATTAACACCACCCTGGGGTACGTGGGGAAGTGTGGATGTATGTGTGTGTGTGTGTGTGCAGCACACCCACTGGAAGCGCCACACACAGCCTCCTCGTAATGGTGGTTGAACTTTTGAGCGGCATCAGAAGCCCTGCCTCTCTCCAGTTGCCACTAATTCACTAGACCCCTCAACCCCTCTGGTTGGCGTGATTTCGTGTGCCAGAAAACTTTTCTCGCCCGCCCGGAAAATCCGGGTATCCGATGAGTGAGCGCACCGGAGCGGATACAGAAGAACCTCTTGCCGTGCCGTGGAGCAGCACGAATTTTCCAGGCGATTACCAGGACGCGTGGCTGGCGGCCGGGAAAAGGGCCGGGCACACCAACCGCAGGGTTGATGCCGTCGATTCCGCTTCCGCGAAGCTGTGGAGCTGTGGAAAGGCGCCCGGGCGGTTTCTGGCCGTGACAGACGAATGAGCAGCATCAGGAGCTCGACTAGGAGGAGGAGAAGGAGAAGGACGAGGTGCACAGGACAATGGGAATTGAAATTAAATTTTATGAGAATTAGTTTCGACCTCACTTCCACACGATACTCGGACGATCGTCGTCGTCGCCGTCGTCGTCGTTGGATTACACGAGGTCCTTTGGCAGAGCTTCGTGATCGCCTCTCTCGGGTATCATTGTTGGACACACACACACACATGCAATGCAAGGATATTTGGAGGGAAAGTTCGCGATCATATTCCGTGGAGCAAACGAAACCCTTCGGAGTTGCTTTCATTTTCCTCGCTCCTGCTCTCTTGATGCAAACTGTAACCGGCCAGCAGCATGCGCGGTGCTTGGTGCACCATAACAATGGCGGCTCACAACCACTTAACCCAACCGGCCAACACTCGTAAATCGGAAAACCAAGCGATTGGTGCGAGCGTGCGAGCGAGTGAGCCTTCCAAAGCGGAAGTGGATGTTCGGGCGAAGCTCATCCAGTTACCACCCTTTAAGCAACGGGCACACACACAGCGAGTACGATGTATTTAATAATAAATAAAATGCTCCTGTGCACCGTCCCAATGGTTGGGGCCTCGAGACGACCGAAAGGCACAGCAAGGATAATGTGGAAATAGAGGAAGAGAGTCCGGGTCCAGGTGTGCGAAATGCAATTATACTGTGCACCGGGCCCGGTGGCTGGGGAATAGTGTATGCTCGTCCGAAATTCATTGCATAATAGAAGGATGCACCGCAGCCGAGACCAACAATAGACCAGCGAGAAAAGCGTGCAGTGCATTCCCGGAGCCAACACGAGCGAACCATCGCTTGTATCATTGTGCCATTCCGGTGCGAAGCGAGTCCAGACTGCACTGGTTACTGCCTTCTGCCGGTGCTGCGCCGGTGCGATGCTGCGTGGTACAGGGACACCGAGACACAGATACATATAGTTCCCGCAGTCCGCCGGTTTGCTGGGCTTCGAAATGGAAAACGTCCAGACAGTCATCAAACTCATAAACGTTGTCAATGAAGGGCGCAGGTCTAACCCAGTTCAGGCGGGAGGCAGTTAAAAAAAGGGAAAGAAAGCAAAAGAATCGGTCCGGTAGCACACGGGAGTTCGTTGAGCGCAAACGGACTGTTGTAAATAGCGACGGCGGGATTCGCGTAGTAAATAGTATTCTAGCATGCACGAAGCATGATGATTGATGGTCCGAGGTGCCGTCGATGGGGTGCCGTCTAATTGGTGCAGGGCTAGAACAAATCGTTGCGGATAGACTGAGGGCGAGGCGAGGCGAGGCGAGGCGAGGCGAGGACGTCTCCAATCCAATCCAGTGAGTCCGGGTGAGAGTCAACTAATGCGATGAGGTCATGCGAACTGAGTCGAAAGGTAGCACTAGTGGTGGACTCTTCCAGAATGAAATCAACATGATGATTGTTGTGTCGATAGGATCGACATAGAAGAAGCTTCCAATGTTCTAGACATGCTATGGAAGCTCCAGAATCCCGGCCACCTTCGAGGACGGATCAATCTGCAAAAGCACATAGAGACACACCAGGCGATGGAACCGACCCCTGAGATCGACCTATACCGAGAACGGCGGGGATCTGGGATCTGGTTTAATTGAATTAATTTAGCATATATCCAGCGAACAGAGAACGGTTGTTGTGCGTTTCAATGGATTTGTATGCTCGGGGATTAAAGGTTCTCAGCAACAGCAACGAGCGTAAACAACGCATGAGCCACAGCCTCAGCACTGGCTGCAGCCTCTTCTTCTTGTGAACGACGACGACGACGACGAACTTCAATTTATCATAATTTACCAAAGCCCGTGACGAGTCCTAGAGGCGATCCTATATATACACCATGCGCTCTGCTCTGCTCACCGGACCTCTGCTCTTCCGTTCTAACAAACCCCTCGCCTTTAGCCTATTACCGGAGCCGGATTTGATGGGCAAGCGAGAGGGATCGGCTGCACCGAGGGGAACTATGCGTCAACTACGACGTCGACGGCCTCTCGACGGTAGATGCGTCTCCCCTACGCGGGAAAAACCATCACCCCCGGGCTGAAACAGAACTTTTTAACCGAATTACGATTTTACGGTCAAACGGAAACTCATGGAAGATAATTGAATGGAACCGATGAAGCGTGTCCCGGGTGGATGGGGAGGGAAGGTTGGCTTTTTGGGAGTGATATTGGTACACACGCAGCGCAACGCAACGCGGTACTGTACTCGTCGTGTGTTTGGTTGATAGAAGGAAGAGCGAAAGAAAGAAACCGAAACCAAAAGACAATCAGGGAGTCCAGTACGGAGCCCAGTACTCCAAGATGCGCCTGTCTTGGCAAATGAGTTCGATGCGGAAGAATGGAAGAAGGAAAGCAAAGACCCGGTCCACGCATAATCTAATAATCGCCGCCCTACCGGAGGCAACATGCTACGATGCTTATGGAAACGGAGGCAAATTGAATCAAACTATCGAGAATCTATTGGTTCAGCAGCATCAGTAATTGAACGCACGAGCACTGGAACTTTAATGAAATGGATTCTGTTTATGTTGCTGTATGGAATCGCCTTAACTTAAGAAGAACCTAATACAAGAACCAAATGAAGGTATCTTATCTTTCGATCATTTATAGAACTTCATCATTCTTATTTCCAATCCAATGCTCAAACATCATCGTGACTCGTGCTTCCAAATCAAATGTCAGCATCGGTTGGATTCCTAGTTTATCGTCTCGCTGCAATCAGAAACGAGCGATCTGAATGTCGCTTCTATCGTTCAACGATGGAGCAGCAGCTGGGCTGTACATTATCGAACGTTACTAACCCTCACCGAAGACCCTGCTCTTTTCATCGCATTTCCGCGCCAGACAGCGGACCGGAGCGATTCATGTGACAAACCATCTCCGAACACAACGTTCAAACACAACGTTCCCTGATGTCGTCGACGAACCCTGACACTCGGAGACGCCCGCCGGGACAAATGAAGGGAACGATTTGTGGAAGGAGAATGGAATCGGGAAGTTAGTGGAGGATAGTGTTTCCGTGGTTTTTGGACGAAACTTTAGCTCCACTGGGCGCGGTTGATGGATGGATGTATGGATGGATGAAGTTTGATGGTCGCAACCAAGCATCAGCCAGCAACAGCAACGGTTTGGACATTCGAGCCGGATAGGATGCTGGGGCGCGCATAATTGATGAACGTGTGGACGCGCGACCACCAAATTCCATGGCTCGATGCCATCAATTTTTCACTGCGCGATCCTGTACTCCAAGGATCACGATGAGAAGAACAGTTGGTTGGTTCGAAAAACGTCTCACCCTCCACGCTACTGAGGCCCCAGAAAAGGTCACAGGGAAATCAAAGGTTAAAGTCATTAACAGGTTCTGCACCTCTCTGCATGCTGCAACCACAACGACAGGGCAAACGAACGATTCGGACGTACATTCAGCTCCTCATTGCGGATCATAACAAACCCCTTTGCCAGTGTCAGGGAGTTCAAGCGTTTCTCCTGCTGCGTAACCTGCGATCCCGGTCCCCCGGTATGCGTTCCACTCTGTGTGGCCAAGCATTAGGATCAAAATCGAACAAAAACCCCATTTTCGGTGATGAACGGACGACCCAAAAAAGGAACACGCGGTGGCCACCACCATGTGTCGACGGCCACGGGGCATAAGTGTTCTCTTATTCTTATTCTCTTTAAGATTCGTTTCCCCCGCGTTCGCCCGGTCTGTCTTGCCTCCAAGAATCTTCCCGGCATCTTCTTTCGTCGCTTCATCGTTGGTCGGTTGATCGCTTTTTTTTCGTCGAGGTTTTTTATGTGTATGTTTTTGGCGAGCGCACGCCCGCGCCCGGCATCTTGGCGGAAGTTGTGGTTTATGCTTCCCGTAGCCCCCCCCCCCCCTCCGAAAAGCAGCATTCCTCGTGTTGCCTCTTCACTTTTCTCAATCCCTTCTCTCTTTCTGTAAATTTTGGAGCGCCAAGCCGATATGCTCTGAACACATCCGTCTCAAGCCTGGTCTGGAGCGCTCTTCTCGCATGATTCGTTAGCGAGTTCTTTGGGCGCCCCTCGCGACTCGCTCGCGGCTTCCGTTCGGCATCATTAATCGGCATCAGCGTCCTTTGACCCCCTCATGCTCCGGCTGGTGCGTGTATCTAATGTTATGTTTTTGTTTTCTCTAAGCCCCATAGGCCACCAGACGGCAAACAGGCAAACGCACGTGTGATGAGAGCCATTGGGGGGGGAGCCATGTGTTATGATCGTGCCCCCCCGGCCGGCGACCGCGATGATGCACATATGCACATGCTCTCATGGTGGGGAGCAAATGCCAGAAGAAAAAAAGGGGGGAACGCAACGTATTTTCAAGATCGTGATCGTTATGCCGGCGGCATGTGCGGATCGTTAGCTCGAGCAGCATCTCATCTTGGCGCTTTTTGGGAGAGAGGGAACGAATTGGTCGCGATCGTGTCCGCTCCATACCAAAAATAACTTACCCGTGCGTGCGCCCGTTCGCGCCCGGCGTTCCACCTAGATGCTGCTTTGTTCGATGCTCTTGGTATGATAAGCTAGCATAAAATTGCTTTTATGGAATGCAGAGCACGAGCATTGATCGAGATGATCTTACACGATCGTACCGTTTAACCGACGCATGATTGCAATACCTTTTCTACTTGTTTCAAACCGAAAAACCGGCGCCTAAACGTGGACAGGAACCATAGCACGCAGCACGAGGATGTGATCTTCTTTGGGCGTGCGGCCAGTTTCGGGGCAATATTCAAGGTTCGCTCTCAGCACGCAGTACCCGCAGCAGAAGTATGTGCTGGAGGTGAACGCAACAGACAACCCAACAACCTCTTCTTCCTTCAACTGCTGCTGCTGCCAAGATGTATAAATAAACTACTTTGAACGCCGGCGGGGGAACGTCAGGCCAGGGACCGCAGCGGGAAGCGGGTTCACAAACAGCTGCTGGCGTTATTTGATCATCACGGGGGTCCCTTGACTTACCTTTTCGGTAAACGGGGAAAAGTTCGAAGCATCTCGAAGCAAACCCGCATTCCAGATTAATGGCGACCAGACGATGATCCTCGTTATCAGTCGCGTTGCGCCGCGGGTTCACAAGATGGAGACACTTGGCTTTTCGGTTTCTTCAATCGCATAAAATGGCCCAGACGTCGCCGCCGTCGCCGCCGTCGCCGCTGCCGCCGCTCAAACTGATTAGTCGGGAGCTCGTTAAACTCCGGTTCGCGGATCCGTTGCTTTTGTTTTCGTTTTCTGATTTGGGAAGATCACGGACGCACAAAACACGTTATCTCGGGGGCGACCTTATGGCCTACCGCCGCAATCACACACTCTCACGATTATCCAATTGAACGACGGTTTTTGCCAATTTGCCCTTCAGCCTACGGGACCCAGGTTCAGGTTCCCATAACACCAGCCCGGCCTTTCACCGTACTCGGATTACGCGCTGATTGTTATTGCGCGTGTTCGGTGTACCGGTAAGAACGAGAACGGTGGCCGGAACAAGTGTGACGACGAAGGGAATGGAAAGCGGACCCTGGGAACTGGAGCTACACTCACGTGCCACAAAACACCGGTGGGGCCATAGAAGTGCGCTATGGGAAAACTGGGAAACGGAACCATCGGCACAAACACTAAACGGCATTTCAATGATTTTCGATGGAAAACTCGTTTTTCTCACAATCAAATACCGAATATAAGCGATAATGGAGACACATTCGATACCTCTTTACTCTTCATCTGAGAACACGTTCTTTATTTCGGGCTACCATAACACTCGCGCGATCCACGTTCGAAATGCGCGCGCGGAGCAAAACCATGTGCGTGTGCACCGGTCGAAATTTGAAAATCGTATGGTCGAAATGAAGCTACAGTGATGGGGATAGAATTTGGTGCGAAGTGGATAAAAACCCGTTTTTTATTGTTTTTATGGTAGTGAAAGTGTTGCTATTCTAATGACCATAACTGTATGCATGGACGTTTATTACCGACGATTGAAGCGGGGTTGAATTTGAATTGACGTTGACGAAACAAAAAAAAACAAAACAAAACAATCGAAATTAGTCACCGAAATTTTTGCCGCATTATTTAGTGTAAAATGGTAAGAAAAGACCCCAAATGGAGCCCCAATTCGCGGTTTATAGCTAGTTCTCCTTCCTCCACAGCACGGACGATTGAAAGTGCGGACGAGCGCCGAGGAGGCGGCCCGCAAAAAGAAGGCGCAGCAGGAAAAGGTGAAGGTGTACCGGGCGGCGATGAACGCGGTGCTGGCCAAGAAAGCGGCCAATTCCTACGATTCCGAGATGATGGAACTGACGACGGCTATGCTCAGCAATAATCCCGATATCGCCACCCTCTGGAACCTCCGGAGAACGTGCATCCTGCAGCGGAGGGACGAAAATGCGGGCGAGTAAGTGGCGGAAGGCGCACCGTTTTGCGGACAAGATTAACTGATAAACGCTTGCTTGCAGTGCGCCGGATGTGCAGCAACTGTTCGATAAAGATCTGGAGTTTACCGAGCTGTGCCTGAGGGTGAACCCGAAATCGTACTGTGCGTGGCATCACCGGTGCTGGATCTTGGAAAACGCTCCCTCGGCCAACTGGCAGCAGGAGGTGGATCTCTGCACCAAATACCTCAAACTGGATGAGCGCAATTGTGAGTACGGCCAGTCGGCTGGCCGCTTCAGCCTCCGGGTGTTGACCATCTTTTATTCCGCCTTTCAGTTCATTGTTGGGACTATCGCCGGTATGTGGTGGCGAAGGCAGAAGTGCCACCGGAGAAGGAGCTGGCCTTCTGCACGGAAAAGATCGAGAAAAACTTTTCCAACTACTCCTCCTGGCACTACCGCAGCCAGCTGCTACCGATACTCTACCCGAACGTAGATGATCCGAGTCGGCCGATCAGTGAGGAGAAGCTGAAGGAAGAACTGGAACTCGTGCTGACGGCTGCCTTTACCGATCCAAGTGACAGCAGTGCCTGGTTCTATCAGCGTTGGTTGCTCGGTTACGCTCAGCCGGAACTAGATCTTGCCTCTTTCCGACTGGACTCGAAAGCACAGTTGGCTGTGATTAGCTTCACGAAACCGATACAGCTTACTGACGGAAGCTATCAACTTTCCGTTTCCGGCTGTGATTGTTGCAACGAAACCACCAAATGGCGACCATTTGGACAGAGCACGCAGGGCAACTATGCTACGACGTGGGTGTTGCAGGACAACACCATCCTGCTCGACGATCATCATTCCAAAGACGCCAAAGTGACCTTCGTAGCCGCGAACGGTAGCAAGCATGAACTGCTGCTGCAGAGACCTTCGCCGGAAGTTGCGGTCGGCGTGAAGAAACCAAAGTTTGGGTACGAGTTCGGAGCGGCCATCGTGGAGGTGCTAAAAGCGCAGTTGATTTCCTGCGAGGAGCTGTTGGAATTCGAACCGGATAGCAAGTGGACACTGCTGACCGCCGCCTTGCTCATGAAAGCCATCGATCCACGGGCCCATTATGCGACTATTCGGAGCCACTTGGCCAAGCTGGAGAGTGTCGATTCGATGCGGCAGGGTTATTATCGCGATTTGGCTAGCAAATGGGCCATCGAGAGGCAGCTGGAGAGCTGGATCGAGGCGGGTGATCTGACGGCCGAGATAGATCTGTCTGGGTTGGATCTGACCGTCGTTCATTACGGTCCATATCTAGCCACAGCCAATGGGCTCAATCTGGCGCGTAATCAGCTCACTGACCGTAATTTAGGCGCTCTGCGGGATGCCGTGTTTTGTAAAAGGTTAAATTTATCGGATAACCCGATACAATCGGGATCTACGCTTCCCAATCTACCTCTTCTGGACGATCTTTTGCTAGAGGGAAGTGAAGATATCCTTTCAAATTTGCGGGCTAAATTGAGCATGCTTGCTGTTTAGAGGTTTTCACATTCCGCGCTTCTGGACCAAGGGCTTTTTGCACAAATAAATCACATTTTACTGCACAAATCGAACGAGAAATTCAAGACCAAACCATCAATGTACGCGGAAAACCCTAGAAAATCGTGGAACCTGGCAGTCGTCGTCTTCGTTTCCCTGTGTCCACCAAAAATATCGAGCCAAAAACGGCCAAATCAAACAAAAATCAATTGCCGAAGTTCGCATTTTCGACAGTGGGGGCGCTATGGTTCAAAATCTCCAGCAGCGCTTTGTGTTGGTTAGCGGAACTAACCTCGGTGGTTTGTGTCTTGGGAACGAAGTTTTTAGAACAAGTTACTTGCGTTACGTTACTTGTGTTATGCGTTACTGAAAAACTGATTTTCCCCACATTTTCTTTGTTAATCCTGGTTCCCCTGCTGAGTTTCTTGTTGAGGGGGAAAATGAGTTCTCTAGAAAAGCGTTTATGCGGCAGGTTCGTTCATTTCTCGCAACGGAATCGAGTTTTCACCTGCACCACGGCGAGTTACGCTACAGATAAACCAGCAGGACAACCAACAGGATTCCTCCGATTCCACTCTGCCAACCAACCCGATCCCTGGTCATCAGAATTGAGCCAGCCTTTCCTTTGAATTGGAATTATTAAAATACTCTCTGCCCTGGGTACCGCCCCATGGGGCACCGGTGCGGTTACCGGTGATCGATTCCGACCGACCACAACATCCAGAAGAATGCATCTCTTCACTTCAAAAGCGCACAGCATTCTTACTGGTAAATTAATTGCCGAGGTTTCTGTGGTTGGTTTCGAGCAAAACGGATTGACAATATAGTTTGCGGTCGGTTGGGCACCAGAAATCCAGGAACGAGGTTTAATGAGTTGCCCCGAGTTTTCATCGCTGCGATCCCGATATAAATATGTCTGACCTGGAGGTGGTCTTCTCCGAAATCGCTCATCAATTGCCGCTGTCCAGCGTCTCCTTTCCTAAAAGCCAACAAGCTATAACGAGACCCCAGAATGCAATGCCCCAAATGGGATTTTCCTTTTCAGCTTCAGCGGGATGTCGGGCTTTTACCGGAATGTTGTTCCACTTTTCCAGCTGAAAGGCGGCTCGCACGGGCAACCCATCAAGGGCGTAGCTAAAGCGCTTGCACTACACGGATAAGTCGTCTGGTAGAACAGCTAATGAAATGGTTTGATGATGCCAAACTTGTTTACCGTTCGGCTGTCTGGCTCTGGCTACCTTTTCTTCCCGTGAAACACGTGGCGCAACGAGAATGCTTCGGTGGGATAACAGGAAAAGCGGGTGGGAAGGACATAATCCTTTTCTCGTGCCCGAGCCGGCGAACGTGTCCTTTCTTTGCTTGCCTCAGGCGACACAAGCGGCGATGCGATGCCAGGAAAGGGCCGGCGAACCGCTACTCACGATGAATGAACTCCCGAGTCTGGAGTGTGGAGATGATGTCCTCCCTCGTGGCCACCACTAAAGTGAAGGGTGTGTGTGTGTGTGTGTGACTATCGCAACAAACAAAAGCCAGCACCGCAAGGCCCCGGGACCGGCAACACTACTGCATATGCATCGTTGCGGATACCGACGAGACACTGACGACTACGACGAGGACGACGACGGTGTTACCTGGCAGGAACGCTGCCGGAGAATGATGCACGGTTGTCCGTTCCATGCCGTTGAAAGAAAATGAGACGCGTGGAAGCGAGTGTGCGAGAGTCCGGTCCGGGAGCAAACAGATTCACATTCATTGAACATCTCGCTGAGCACCAGTACCAGGCTGGTAGCATAAATTGGCCGCTCGAAGGCCTCGCATACTCGGCGCCTGCAAGTACTTCTCACAATAAGGACGCATTAGGCGGATGTTCCGGATTCTGGAATGCATTGCGAAAAACGTCGTCCTTTGTGTGTAACAAGTCCCCTGGGGCTAAGTAGTACTGCCTCAGTCCAGTGTGTAGCCGTGCAGCAGCAGGAGAAATAAACAGATTAATGAGGATCGGACCAGACCAGGCGGCAGCAAAAGGACGACGCAGAAACCGGTCAATAGCCTGAAGCCTGTTTGCTCCGTAAAGCCGCAACGGGTAGAGAGGGTTAATGAAGTGTATCTACTCCTGTGTATCTAGCGGTCCCATGCAGTGCGTCGGATAGATAAGAACAGGGGAACTGGTTGCGACGATGCTCAACGATGCTTTTAAAGCCATAGGACGCGTACACGGTGCTCTAAACATGCTTTTGTCCTAAATAAGTTCCTCTTAGTTCTTCAACGGCAGCTTATTGTGCAACGATTCGCCTACTCTGGAGCATCTGCAGTCACAATATGTGCTCGGAATGACTGATACATCGCGTTGGGCCCATTGCATTACAGGATCGTAAGTCGTAATTTCAAGGGAACTGCTGCTGCTGCTGCTTCTGCTGCTACCTGTCCGGGTCCTGTTGGATGAAAACTTTTAATGAAGCGAACGCGAGTAACTCTAACCGTACGAGCTCTAACTGTTCATTACTCATATCGCCCTCATATCCGGCCTTCCAAAGGGCGGCGCATAATGTGGCCGAAGAAAAAGGGAAAACTCCTTTTCCCGTTCGCCCTTTTCGCTGGCATCGCGGTGACACAATAGCGGCGAGAGAGAGCGTGTCTAGGAAATGGAGGAAACTTTCCTCAAACAGAACAGATCCTCCTAAACGATGGCTGGGGCGCTCTAAACTTTTATTCCAACCAAAGTCGTCAGCGATGATAGCGGCGAGTGATAGCGAGTACCGCGCGGGCTAGAGCGAGCAACAGCACCGTGCATCATCTCCCGTGGAACATATGTTTTTATGCTGCTGAAAGTTTCGCTCCCGTTCCCGAGCTAACGAGGACGGAGTGCCGTGCGCCGCGTGGCAGCAACGCGAAAATCTGATCTTAGCAACCACCGGCCGTTGAAAGGCTTTCGGTTGGTCGGTGGCTCAGCATCCCTAGTAGGCCAGCCCAGGCAGCAGCAGCAGTAACTCTTCCGTGACAAAGGAAGTCGCGTCTTCTGTTACTTGAGAAAACTTTTGGCTCTGTGGATGCTGGATTGTGTTTCGTTTTTTTTTTAAATCATTTCAACTTCGCGACTTTGTAAACGATTTCTGCTTTCTACCCGGGGGTTTCTCTGCTCAGGATCCGCTCATCTGTCGATCTGTGAGTGCTTGCGTCCGGAAACCTCTTCGTTCACTCAATCACTTCCACTTGCTTAAGTGGTGGAACACTCCAAGACAAATTACACTCGGAACTGCAACGCGCACCAACTCCTACTACTACAGTGCGCCCGCGGCCCCGGAGTGTTCGAGCAATCACATCTGGAGTGGCTAATTGAATTCGTGGTGTTGGATTGTGGTGTCCTCTAGACGCTTGTCCCCCGTTAGAGGACTCCCACTTCCCACTTTGCCACTTCGCCACTTCGGTTTTAGTTAATTAATATCGGGCAAATATTTAAGTAGCTTTTGCCTTCGGCCGGCGACAGGGAAACGCTGCTCATCGCTCCTCTGTCTAGCCTCTCGACTGTACGTTCTCCTTCCCTCGGATTTGCAATCAAATCCCAGATTCTGGAGGATTTGACCTCGACTAGACACTACTCGGTATAGGACGACCAAACCGGCCGGCCGGCCGAGGACGATTGCAAAGATATAAGATCGTCGAGCGAGATGCCGAGAAGTGCGGAACTGCGGACCAGTCCCACAGAGAGCACCGCCTTGGCGGTCCTGGGTCTGGGATCGATGTCCCAGAGGAGAGCTGAAGTTGGCGGCCAACCGGCGTGGCCACAGCGCTTATCGTCGTTCACCGGGAGAAACCTTCCCCCGGGGGCCGGTATGAGCCTCTAGGATTACAGGTTTCACTCCCCGAAGGACGCTCTTAGCAGCTCACTAACGCAAACGGCTCACTATGGTGTGGAGGGTGGAGGAGTACCATCCCTCCCCACCCCCCTCTCCCACGGGTGCTGGTGATGAGCGGTTTAATAGGCCCGTAATCCAATCAACGTCTCGTGTTCGGATTGCATTTAAGTAACGGAAAATTAACTCAAACGTTGAATAAGAAATTCATTTGCAGCCCAATCTAATTTAAGAAATGGTGGCAACCCCCCACGCATCCTTCCCTTCCGAGCCGTGTGGCCAAATGCAATCAGCCCTATTCGCACCGGATGCCCGGTCTCGGTCTCGGCGTCTTCCGGGTCTCTTCTCCTCGGGCACGGCTCGGTGCACATCGGACCGGCAACGGCACCGTCACCGGGACCGGCATACATCCTTGAGTTCGTTCTTCGAGTTCTCGGTCTCGGTAAAGAAACGGGCGGATCATCCTCGGCGCTCTGCGTCTGGCTGCGACACGGAAGGATTCCCAGACCCAGAAGATTCGTATCCTCGTCGCTTCTTCTCTTTCACTTCTTCTTCCGCTGCTGCTGCTGCTGCTGCTGCTTGCGTCTTGCACTCTGGAGTTCTGGTGCATATCATCTCCCCGGGAGAGGGCCATCCTGTGTGTAACTCGGGAGGCAATGGAACGAGTCCGAGAAGGTGGCGAACGTGATGCGTTCATGCAAAACAGGAAATCTGTGTCGTCGCCGTCGTCGTCGTCGTCGCCGTACTTCGATGCCAAGTTATCGCAGCCGCCTACAGCAACTGATCTTACACACCGACGCGTACAGTCCTCGCCTGTGTGTGTGTGTGTGTGTGTGTGTGTGTGTTTGGTTGTGTGACTGTTTGTACGTGTGTACCGAGAACATGTGTTCCTCTCGAACTGCTTTTCATCCTCATCATCATCCTCATCGTCATCATTGGTTGTGGGATCGACGCAGCTGAGGCAGTCCTTTCGCGTATCCTTCACTGTATGTCTCGATGGAAAACATCCACAAATAGTGTTCCACACACACACACATGCACACGGTGCACATGTACATAGAATTGTCGAGTTTCCGGTGAAGGACTCCTAGCCGGCAGCCAGGGTTGGAACGCCTCCATGTCGCACACGACCCGACCACGAGTGATGCAGCTGCATCAAGTGCATCATCATCATCATCAGCGTCGTCCTCGTCGTCCTCGTTGACGTGCTCTCTCTCTCTCTCTCTCTCTCTCTCTCTTCGTTTCTCTGTATGGTACGCTGGAATAAGGAGACATATCTTTTCAATTAATCTGATTTATTCCGTTGCCAGTTCTTCAATTTAATGCGCCCGAATCGCTTCCCGTTTTGGGTGTCACTCACTGCACTGGTGATAGTCGTTGCATTCGGGCGGCCGGCCTCTCGACGCTTCTCGCGGGTTTGTGTTGGATACAAAGGCAAGAGCGAGAGTATGTTTGGTTTGCTTTGGTAGCATTTCATCTGGGCTGCAATGGGGTGCTACGATGCCGTCTACTGGACTGGAACATAGTGAAGGAGGATACCCTTGTCTGAACAGTAACAGTCGGACTCATCCTGCCTTTGGTTTCCCAACCCCGGAAAGCCCTTGAAAGCGCCAACTACTTCACTTGGCCACATTTCCTATTCCGTTGCTTCTCTTTTTGTGTCGCGCCGCAAAAACAACATCCTTGAATCTGCTTGAAATCTGCGGAGCGCATTGGCGGCCATCGGTGGTGTCGTGAACTCCCACCAAAGCCGGCGACGCAGCGACAGCGATGGCGGCTTTGTCAAGTTTTCGAGGAACATCTAGTGCCAACTCGATCACAAATCGCGGGAATCGCGTCCGCTTTCGGTCTTCATCTGGCCGGGACCAGTGCCAAGTGGATACCAGCAGCACCACCACCACCACCTCCACCAGCATCAGACTCCAGAGGCCAGCGCAAAGCGATAAAGACGTTCTTGGTGCGGCTGCTGCTGCACTGACCTCGATTAACTGGAATCATAATTTCGCTCGAGCGCTCGAGCGAGCGCAGAAGGCCCAGAAATCCCCGGATCGGTTAGCACCGGCCAAAGGGGGTTGCCAAGAGACAGATAGGGAGAGTGAGAGAGAGAGAGAGAGTCGCCAGTTGCCGCCAGCCGTTCGGTTGGATGAATTTGTTTGCCGAACTTTACCCAACAGAATGTCCTCCTGGCCCCCGGCCCCGCCCGATTATCCATCGCCCTGTTGTTTGTGGCACCTTCGAGGAGCCATCGTGTCTGTGGACGTCTGCCAGTGTCTGGCCCGGACGAGATACCCGGCCAGCCATCTTTAATTTCTCCCGCGGGGATCTTATCCGATCGCCCAGCTCAGGATCGGAATGACCGACATTGTGTGTGTGTGTGTGTGTGTGTGTGTGTGTGTGTGTGTGTGTGCGTCCTTTCACAGACGCACCAGACAATGGACGAGCGGAATCTAATTATTGGTTCCCGACTGCCCGGCCAATGCAAGATGTCACTCCGTAGTCATAGATACGCCATTGTGATGAGACAAAATCAAACAATACTACGGAATTGGGATGTCCAATATTTGTGTGTGTGTGTTCCCGTTATTTTGTTGCCAGACACGTGCCATTGCGTCATTGCGTAATACCGTCAATACGTTCATGTAACGTTCCAGAGTTATTGGCCAGATATTAAAAATTGTTTCATCGATGCCAGTTGCGCGTGGGAATGGATGAAATGTTTTGTCAACGGCCTGTCGAACACCGGAACGCCAACCAGCCAAGTACGGAGCATTTGTTGGAAATAAATGCTTGCTGATTGCACATAGAAAATGTCCAACTGAAAAACTGGCTGCGCTGGGGAATTCACCGATGGGGTATGACACTTTTTAAGGATTATTTAATTTATTAGGGTTTTTTCGGGTCAAAAGAGGCTTATTTTTGACGAGTTTTGATGGCGAAACCATCGAACTTTATTTTTTCAAGTAAGTGTAATATTAAATTACAACTTTTCAAAAATATTTGGTTCCATTTTGGGAAAGATTTGATCAAAACTACGTTCATGGGATCCAATCTAGAATCCCATGAATCCAATCTAGAATCCCTTTTGCCGTGCCCATCGTAGCCACGTGCCGAGTCATTTGATATCTACAATTGAATATTATTTTGTTAAATTATAAGTTTATCCAAATAGCCCCGTTGAGTTTTTATTGAATTTCCCATTTTTCGTTTTTTGACAGATTTTTGAAGTTGGTAAAGTGTTGCTCTTTTCGATATTGCCTTAAAAAACGACACTTTACATAATTTAAAAAAATATTGAAAAAAAAGTATCAACAAAAGTATTTATGAAAGCTCAACGGGGCTACCTGGCAAATTGTGCAGATTGTGTGTTCAAAATTTCAAACCTATCGGTTCTTCGAAAACGAGATACATTGAGCCTTGTATGACACGCGGATTTTCAAAAATCCATATTAATGTCAGTTTTGCTTCGATTGATCCCAGCATTTTACACAATACTCTTGAAAGGATAAGCACTCTTAAAAAAAATGTAAACAGTAAATGCGAAAAAAATGAAATAAAATACCGATGCCCACCCTTAATCCCCGCGTTCCATGCCAGGCGTTGTCAGCCGAAAATTATGTTTTCACAAAACACGTACGTACGCGTTAGATGCGTCCTTGCTGTAGTCGAAACCATTTCCCCCCCCAGCTTGGACAACAAAAATACAATAAATGGCATGCGTTAGCGTTGCGTTGGCGCTTTTCTACTGCGTGCGTGTGAATTATTGACAACAAGATCGCCGTTTTGCAGCAATGTCGGTGGCGGTGTAACCGAGTGCAGTGCCACGCACTCTGGCGCTGATTGCATTCCTGTGCGCAAAGTGCAATAACCGTTTACGGGAATCGTTTTGCCTAAAGCGAGGTGTCACATAGTTTGGCTTTGTTTCAAATTAAAAATCATTTTTCCTTAAATCACACCCCGGAAACGGATCGCACCAATACGTGTGAGGTCCATAGACCATCAGGATTCATCATCACACCCCCGAAAAAAAACTAGAAAGCTCCCCTTTACTCGGGACTAGGTGAGATGCCATTATCGGTCATCCCTTCCTCCTCCCCAGTTTTCAACCCATCGTTGGTCCGGTCCGTCCGTGCGCTACATTTTGGTTCACGCACGGAAAACCCATT
>NC_064874.1:74936056-74941056 GCF_943734745.1 Anopheles darlingi | reverse complement strand
AGCTTAGTGGGCCATGGCATGGTAGTTATAACCCCCGGGACCTCACTCCACTGCCAGGGTTCCAGGATTATGGCAGCAATAACGCCATTAATACCAGGAATGCCCGCACACGGATGCATAGAAAGGCATAGAAGCCCCCCTGAAACCGGAGCAACCAGTCTGCGTGTGGTCGTTACTTGCTTCAGAGCAGCGTTGCCAATGGAGCGATTGTGAACGATGTTTGATGGGGGGCCAGGGGCGAGGCGAGGCGGGGGGTCATCAACTGTGTATGGCATGTGTGTGTGTGTGAGTGTGTAGGTAAGTAAGCAAAGAGCACATAAGCCATGTGTGTGTGTGTGTGTGTGTGTATGTTCCGTTGGATAGGAAAGGTCCTAGATTAAGTCCGAGGAGCCGAATAATTGACGATGAAACGATCGGTCCTACGACTACATTTGGGATACGTACGTTCGGAAGCCTGCCCTCCATTTGCGGCCATGTTGTGGCTAAGGTATTTATGCAAGCAAAGGAATTATGGACGAGGAGTTCTGTTAGAGAAATTTGGTTCTGTAGGAATGCGGCCGGATTCGAAGTATGATTCGGTGGCAATCGCTTTCCGGCGAAATGGACGAATTGGATTCACCGACCGGAAGGAGGATTCTCCAGAAGTACCAGGCCGTTTCTCATAATGGTGGTATCGGCATCGGGTATTTGCTTGCATTGATTCACTGGTTCACCTTTTTCATTTTCCCCATAAAGTGCTCGATACACAAATCAATCGAGTCCCACTCAACCCAGACTATCACGTGATACAGGATCGCCGATAGACCGACCTTTACTACAACCAAAAAGGTTATTTTCATTTTTTTTACTTCCATTTTTCCCCCAGGTTGGGATGCTGGAAACTGGTGCTTCTACGTACCGACGAGGAGGCAGAGGGATCCGGGGTACGGGGGAAGAGAAGCCAGTGTCCCGATGCGCCCGGCCCGGCCCGGCCTGTCACTTTGATCGGGTAATTGAATTGATAGCTGCCGTTGGCTTCCGTGGCCGCATCGGACGCACGCGAACGTTACCGCGTAGCCGCGGAATTTCCAATAAACAACTCGTTGGCCGGGACTATCGAGATGCCACAAACGTTCCGCCTGCACCGTCCTTTACGTCCGTTCCTCCAGCTCCACACCACACCATATGCGCGGCTGACAGCCAGCCAGCCAGCCAGCCAGCCAGTAACCTTCGCTTGTCCGCATTACACGATGGGTTTGGGGTGCGGTGGAGAGAGAGAGAGAGAGCCGTCTGGCAACAATAGAGCCGCATGCTCATGCTCATGCAGCAGCAGCAGCAACAAGTTGCTTTGGTTGATTAAATTTAATCGTTTCGGTGTGCCGGGACGGGACAAGGCCACCGTTCGTGTGCGTTCCGCCGTGCCTTGGTTGGCGCTCCACGTTTCGCTCCAGCAATAACGAGATACTTCAGTTCTCGTGCCTCGTGGCGCACACGATAGCGCGCCCTAGATCTAGGCCCATGGTGAGCCCACTGCATGTGTGTGTGTGTGCAACAATAGGACCATCGACACCGGCAAACCACCGGTGGTGGGTGCCTTTCGCGCTATTGACATAACTGCTCGATTGGGGTCCCGTCTGGGACATTTCCATCCCTGCGGGGAGAGAGAGAGAGCATAAGATGGGCGGAAAGGATAGAAAAATGGACGGACGGCTCGCTGCACGCTGAAAGGAGAATGTTTTCTTATCGTTTGTTTGTCCCGCAGCGCCATTGTTCATAGTGGTTTTCAGGGAGTCACGAGCCTTGGCGCGTGTCTCGCGCTCGCGCTCGCGGTTGTTGCGCCATTGCGAATTTCCATTATTTTGTTCTGCAATTACAATTTGCCGAAGGAATTTGTCGCGCAAATCGCTGCTTCTTGTTGGTTTATGGTAACTGTCCAAAAAAACTCGCTTAAAAAAATTAACTTTACCTTTTTGGATGCGCTTTTACGGATAGCTTCTTGATAGTCACTGACAGGTATCGTGTTCGATGATTGATCCTTGACTTTCGCAGGTACGCAGGAATGTAGATTATGAACGGTATAAGCTCTGTAACGAGCTGTAAACCTTCTGTCTACTACTGTGTCCAACAAATAAGGTGACATTAGATTTATTTTGAAAATTTCTTAATGTTTCTTTCAAATCATTTTTTTGCCTTCAAAGTAAGTAGCAGCGGCTTGAAATTGCTCTATTGTGTCAAAACAGTGTCCCAGGAACGAAATTTTAGACTTGTCGAATAGCCAAAAGCCAATATGTAACCAAATCAGGGGCATATGGGGGTTGTGGAACGATATGAGTGGAGTTTTTGACGAAAAAGTCACGTAAAACCTACGTAGTGTGATGGTTGGGCATTATCGTGATCGAGTTATGCAGCACTTCAGATGAAAAACATCCTTCCAAATGTAATTGGCGGATATGTTTGCTTTGCCAATGTCATCAGCAATGTCTCTTGTTGTTGAACGACGGTTTTCCAACATCAAATCTTTGATTTTTTGGACGTGAGCTGCATCGATTGACGTTGGTGGTCATCCAGCGTGTTTTTCCTCTTCAAAACGTTCCCGACCCTCCTGGAAGTCTTTCCGCTAACTGTAAATAATTTTTTTTTGACGTAGTATCGTCACTAAAGGCATTCTGTACCATTCGCATTGGTATAGTCGCAGCAGGAAAAATATATTTAATGCGAATTCTTTGCTGAAAAACTTGCGAAATGGCGAAAAACGAAGAATTCATCTTTAGTAGTTCACAAAATAATACGCATCTCCAAACCGAGTGAATATTTTGACGTGAAACTTGCCATGGTTGTCAATAACAGTGCTAACAACCTATCAAAAATACAAAATTAAAGATATCCCTTTACGGGGGCAATTTGGACCTAACTTTTTGGACAAAATAGTATAACAACAAAAAACTACCCTACACGGTGCAAAGCATGCGACAGAATGTGTGAGTCTTCGTGAATGTCCGTGAGGAATTGCTTGGAATCGTTTGAAGGAATCGACTTTTCGGAAAATCGAAACATCCTTCTCGCTTTGTCTGCTTGGTGTATAATATCCCGCTTTTACTCATTTCGTAACGATTGTCGTCTTGGAAGGTCAGCATATCAAAAGGGCCTCACTAAGGGGCATTCCCGTGCATGTGTATGTGTGTACGTGTTTCGAGTTCGATAACAGCATGACAGAAAGCATCACTTAATCAGTGGGAAATTTGGCATTTTTCTACCCCTCTCTCTCTGTCTCTCTCTCTCTCTGTCTCTCTCTCTCTCTCTCTCGCTCTCTATCTCTCCATCCAAAAAAAAAGCACCTCCACCCCGGGAAGCCGACAGTTGTTCGGCCAGTTGTCACTGAGCAAAATGGTGGGCCTTTCGGTGGCGACGAAACATAATTTCAAATGGCAGCAGCAGCCACTCGAGACAGGCAGGAGGCAATGGCACGGCGGTTGCGAATTCCGGAGAAAACCATCCATTTCCCGTGGCTGGCATGCATGGAATACTTGGAGTGCAGTGTGCAGCAGTGTGTGCTGCAAGCGAGTTGCGCTCGCTTCGCACTTGCGGAATGTTCTACATCGCTATGTTGCCGCTTGCGCCCGGCGCCCGGCACCCTGACAGGACAAGGAACTCGCTTCTAACTTAAGAAGTACTCCTACTACTCCTCTTCCCTTTCCTCCTTATGCGTTGCGTGCTTCCTGTATCTGCGTGTGTGTGTTTGTACGAGAAGCACATTCACATTCTTCCCTCGGCGGTTTGCATTATTTCGGCGTTAATACGGCTCAGTGGCATACGGGCAGCGGCCCCCAAAAACGTTCCCCCTCCCCCACCCTCTTTCGCGGTGCCTCACCGTGCGCCAAGTGCGTTGGGAGAGCATTCCGCGGTAGCGAACCGTCGAACGAACGAACGAACGGCTGGATAGTGCAACGGGGGAGTGCATTTGCGTTGCTGCGGCTTAGCATCTCATCAAGATCGTGCTGACGAGCGAGCGAGCGAACGAACGAACGAGCCCGAGTCTTCTTAGGCTATTCAGAATATTCATGAACGAAGGAAGGCATTAAGATTTTATCTAAGAACGGCTCGTCTCGTCTTGCAGCAGCAGCCGCAGCAGCATCTCGGTGTGCAGCATCGATGAAGTGGACTCGCTGCTTCTTGATGATGGCCACCGGCCGCTGGCGACGAGGAATGGATGGAAGACAGCAAAAAAAAAAACGCAAGCCGCGTGATTCGATCATGTTGATCACAGTTCGTCCACTCCGGTGGTCCACTCTCTCTCTCTCTCTCGGTCCTTCAAAGGGACGAACTTTGAAGTTCTTCAGTACCCTCCATTCCCTCCATTTTACAACAACCCACGAACGTCCGAAAGTGTGATGTTTCGTTTATTTATCGCACAACAAAGGAGTGAAAACGAAAGGAAGGAAGAAACCAAAGAGTGGTGCTGGTGGTGTAGTGTTTCCCAATCAAAATCTGATCGGTCTCCAAAGGGGGGGGGGGGGGGGGGGGGGGTGGACGCTATAAAAGCAACCACCCTCCCTTCCCCCTCCCCAACCGCTAGCACTAAGCCTTCACACGCCAAAAGCGGAAGGTGAGAAGCCATTGCAGAGCTCGGGTGCCATTCTACGAAAAAGCACCAACGAACAAACCAAACCACAAAAGTAGGGGGGCGGGAGGGGGGTGACCAGCGCGTGGGCCGGAGCCGGGATTGACTGACCACCTCCTGGATCCATGGCCATGTCCTTACACTTTACGACCGCAAACAACCGGGCGAACCCCCGAACCCGATACATGGACACGTCGTGCGCCGTTGTGATTCCATTTGGGGAATATTTACCAAGGAAAATATAAAAAAAAAGCGAACGAGAAGGAAATTTGGATTTTCCGAAGAGGAAGAAATTTCTGCGAAAAAGAAAAACGCCGCTGCTGCTCCGGGGAAAAAAAAGGAAAATATCGATTTCACTCTCGATAGCCTCTCCGGACGGAAGGGGGTTGGATAGGTGGTGGTG
>NC_064874.1:74888556-74926056 GCF_943734745.1 Anopheles darlingi | reverse complement strand
CGCTTCCCTATTTTAAGACTCATCCTTTGACAGTGAACCCAGGCGCGCGTGTGTGTGTGTGTGTGTGTGCAGATAACGGAAGGATTCCATCGGTTTGGCTTATCCGCGCGTACGTTATTGCAAACAGCATACGTCGCTTTCGATTCGATTCGATTCGATTCCGGTCCGGTCCGATTCCGGTCGAGCGTGCAAAGGGGACGAGTGGACGAGTTTCAAGTTTTCATATCCATTTGTTCACTCTCGGTACGTGTGTGTGTGTCCGGCAGAAGGGAGCCTTTGGGTCAAAAGTCGCGAAGAGCGGAGAGTGGGCGAGCATTAATAACGATCATGGATGGCGCTCGGTCGCTCGACTTACTCGACGTTGTTATGGTGGCGGATATGAAAAATCGTAAATAAATCTAGCTTTTCCTCGTGATCCAGTGACTCCGGCAGGGAGGGAAAGGGAGTGGAGAGGAAGAGAGAGGAACGAAGGGAAGGGAAGGGTATGCATTGTGAGCTCAAGTGCATCAATTTTCAATTCAACTTTTCAAATTTCAACAACTCGCACCAGCTCGCAGAAAGTTTGCCCCCCCTCCCTCCCGGGACTACCGAGCGAACCATTTCTTTTCCGTTTTTTTCCCACAACCGGAATGGGACGGAGAGGGAGTGAAGAAAGCTGGATGCTGGACCCCTTGGAGCCGTTTTGTACACTTTCGTAATTTTGGCAACTCGAGCGCGGTGTTCGAGCCAACGAGTTGCGCAAAATGCGAGTCGCGAGCGCGAAAAGCGTAATCGCGGAAAGTTGTAACACCAACCAACCAACCAACACTGAAGCACAAGCATAATGATAATGCCGGTGTGCAAGTAAAGGGAGAGAGATGAGGAAAAATGGCGAACAAGGGTTGGACAATCGTTAAAAAACGGCACGAAGCAATAAATATTCATGATGGCGGCTGGGACGATACTAGGCCGCCCGGGCCGCACAAACAAGCGGCTGGTTGCGCTGGAACCGGCCGCGACCGATTCCGATCCCGAATCGGAGAATTTGGGGGAAACTTTTCCAAGTTTTGGTGGAGGGAATCCAACGAACGGACCTGCCGTGCCGTTAAGTTGAGCAACAAATGGCAAAAATGCTCCACTAATAGGGTGCAAAGCTACTGCTACCGCTACCAACAACAGTCTGGTTGGCTGGTTGGCTAGCTGGCAGGCTGGCCGGTTGGTAAAGTTTGCTACCAAACGGGCCCGGATTCGAGGGAGTCGTGAAAATATCCGTTTTGTATGCACCCGTTGACCCAGTTCTGGGTCCTGGTCGGGGGGTTTTTTTTCTCTTCGATTAACAACCAACAAACAACTCCGATTGACTGACCAAATTCCGGCAGCAGGCAACTACGAAGGGCTGGACGGATTAGGTCGGCCGGTGGATCCCTTTCATCAATTCAGTCGCTCCCGTGTCCCGCTGTTGTTTGTTGTGAATCCGTGTCCCTTTGTTGTGCTTTGGCCTAGCCCGTAGTCGAAGGTAGACAGATCAAAGGAAAGCGAATCCAAAGCGTCGAACATTGTGTAGAGTGTGGATTTTTTGGGCGAGGAGGATGCTAGTAGGGCAGCAAAAAAAGTCCAAAACTGCACGGATTTCCTGTCAGTCAAAATTAAGATTATTTTCCATTCGTCCGGCGGAATGATTTTCATGGATTTTAAATGTTAAAAGTTCACTTACTAAAGACGAAAAGTACAGATAGAAGGGGTTGTGTGGCTTGCAGGAATTCATTTTGAAAAGCTACACTAAGCCAGCTGCAGCTGGTAGTGAAATAAAACAAAGCTTCAACCCATCAAAAGGAATATGTAGCCTGTTCGATGAAACTCCATTAGAACATATCTTTGGAATGATGGAAAAAAGGGTTTTTAATCCTCGATGAAGCTGCGAGACCGATCAACATTCGATTCTACTGAAAAACGGGTTTCGTGCAGCCATTACGGATGGAAACATTACTTCCTTTAAATCCTTCCAGTGAACGGAGAGAAAAGCTTTAGAGTTCCAGTGAACTGTACGATCCAGAATCCATTTGCAGCACTTCTCACTCACCAAAGGGCCACAACAATTCGAAGTCGAAAAAACAGATGGAGGATTGCTAAGCTGCTAAGCGAGCCCACTATTAACGTCAATCCATATTTTGCAGCAAGGCGAGAGAGAGAGAGAGAGAGAGAGAGAGAGAGAGAGAGAGAGAGAGAGAGAGAAACAGAGAGAAAGCTAAAAGAAGCCACGTGCCTACGTCCAACCGACACGTTCACAAGTCGTAGCAAACATTAACTTTAAGCTTCAACAACATTGTTCAATGTTGCGATGTTCGATTTGTGGAGGCCTCCGCATCCTTCCTCCTCCTCCATCCAGGTCTCCATCGGTACGGTGATGGATGGCCCCGTGTGGGCACCAACCCCCCCTTCATCTTCCTCTCGCCGGTCAACAGTCGCCCCGGTCGACTCGGGTTTGATGAAACGCGTAAAACGGAGCAAAACCCTCGGGGAAACAAACCCTCCACCCCTGGGGGGCTGGGAGTTTCTTAGCCATTTTTCGCATTTTCTTCTCTCAAGCGTCTCTCTTTCCCTCTCTCGTTCTCTCCTTCTTTCTCTCTCTCGTTCTCTCTTCCTGCCAAGCCATTGCGACTCGACAGTCTGGTCGAAGTGAGGCTTTGCGGTCGACTTCCTTTTGGGGAGGAAGTCCTCCGTCGAAGCCTCGGAAGGCAAAAGGTGGTGGCGAAGCAGGAGGTGACGCTGACGCAACGACACCACCACCAGGCACCAGCAAGGACGGAAGAAGCAACAATTAGATAATAGCGTTTCTATGTAAATGGTTCAATTTCATTCACATTTCACGCAAAAGACATTGCCAATGGTCGTGCCCAATGTGTTGGTTGGTTTGGCACTAGGGGAAAACGGGAGAACGGGAGACGAAGTCGGTTCTGGTTCGTGTCTGGTCTGAGTGTTAACTGTACAGAGTGTTGCCTTCGGTTCTTTCCTTTTCCGCCTTTGCCTTTGCCGAGGGATACCAATTGAATCGCCTACCTACCAACATCATAAAGAGGACCTTTCTCGCTCCTGTTCTCTCTCTTTCTCTCGGGGGAACCCGATACAATGGGAGCTAGATTAGGATTAGGGATTCCTCGAGGTCTCGGGTCCGAGGCTCCGGCATGCCAGGCACGACCCGTCCCCGTACCCGTCCATGGGCCACAATTTGCTGTCATCCGGCGTCGTCGTGCTTGGTAGTTGAATCCAAGTACCTCATCCTCCCTTCGCAGAAGTCGCTGCGGAGCTGATGTTGGGTCTCCCGTGGCTGTGGCGAAGAGCTGCCGACCGTTGAAAGGCCATTGAAAAGATGCAAATTTTTGCGCTAAGCACATGCCTCAGTCAGTGGCCCGGTGTTGACTGCTAAGGCAGGCAGGCAGCAAGCAGCAACAGCAAGGATTTCAATTTAGATAGAGCGAACGCGCGCGTGCTGGAGCGTCTGGCAGCGACTGTTCGACAAGAGACTCCAACGAAGGATAATCCAACGCACCGTAACTTTAAAGCTGACCCTGACTAGTGTGCCTTGTTGATGTTGGTGGTGGTACCTTGGAACCTCGCGTGCTGATGAACCTCTCGCTTAATGAATGGAGCGACGTGTTGGAGGACGCACAACACCGAAAAGACTCACTAGACCGCTAGACCGCTAGAGGTTTGGATTCGGTTTTATTGGTTCCAGTTCAAGGGACAGAACGACTCTCTCTTTCTCTCTCTCTCTCTGTTGAAACTGATCCGTACGTTGGCATCAACAACCCCCCCTCTTGGAAAGGTTGGATTGATGAAAGTGTCTAGGAAAATCCCCCCCGCGCCCCGGAGGGACCGCTTGGTGCTCATTGGGTTGGACGAGTTTTCGACCTCGGTTCGGTTCCGTTCGGTAACGATGGCTGGGACCAAGTTTTAATTGGTTAGTAAGTGAAAACGGTCCCGGCATGCGTTTCGAGTGAAACGAGGTGATGGATACGGTCGCCACCAACGACAACGACGACGATGACGACGACGATGCCAATCGCTCGGTTCTTAAGGGGGGCCAGAGATCCATAAACCGTTTTCATATTGAGCGCCGGCTGAATCGGCAATAAACTTTGGCCTACGACAGACACCGGTCTGCGGAGGGGGGAGGGAAGGCGGCATAAGCTAACTGAGACGCACCCCCCGGGAGGGCGACATATCTTCGATTCGCTTCGAGGTTCGATTGGCCCATGGCGGCAGGAGAAGGCAGGAGGTTGTAATTGGTTTGAGAATTATTCGGAGCACATGTGCCTTCATGCTGTGTGTGTGTGTGTTTGAAGAGGATTGACTGTTTGGCAAGTGATTAGCGAACTTTCGAGAACGCCAAACACGGATCCAGCTATTAGCGAAGCAAACAAACAAACAATCAACGAAGCCATTGGTTTTGCATTTGCTTTGCCTCGTCATTTAACGTTTTATATGCAAGTGCTCCACAGCACTTTGGTTTTGTTCGTAGCTGCTGCTCGGAATATGTTTATTGCCTTCCGGCAGTCATCAGTTCCGGCCGCATCAGCATTGCATTATCTGCACAAACACAACCGCGAAAATCATCCCTTCTCAACTCGCATAAAAAAGTATCTGGTGCTGAGTCAGCCATTTTTCGTTTTTTTGCTGTACAAAAAGGCTCGCTGGTGAAGCGCTTGCCATTTTTCTATGCTCCACTTTTATGACAATTGACGCTAATAAGGAGGCCGCACACCATAAATAACGGCGAATTATGACCGTGGAAGGGGAAGGCCTTTCCCTTGGCCAGACCCTGGGCTGTCGCTCTCTTTCTCTCTCTCGCTGCGTCGCGCTATCTAATTTGCATGCATAACGTCAACTCGTTCGTGCGAGGATTGCTTCCTAGCCGGCAGCTTTCCTTGTTTTGTTCCTTGTCATAATTTGGCTTTCATTTCCTCGAACGATGATGCCTTTCCTGGTGCCCAACATAATCCACTACGAGGTATACGATTTCCTGCGCCGTTCTCCTCGAATTATGCTGCGAGTGTAGTTGCGGTACTACTGCCGTGTCTGCTCAGCTCGAGAAATAATAATTGAGGATTGTAGCGGAACCGGAAGCTTACCTTGAAACCGAAAGCCCTTATAAGTGTGCCCCGTTGCTGCTGGCCTACCTGGCCAGGAATTGGATGAAGAAGAAGCGATGGCGACGATGACGACGAGGACGACGATCGATTCACTTCTGTTCCGATTCCGCTGACAGTGCACCACTCAATTGAACCACCACCCTGGCCCCCCTAGTCGTTTTCGTTTTCCACTCTCGAAACGTCGAAAAAGTGGAACGAATTCCGTCGACCACCGGCGGAAAAGCTGGCGTGAAAAAGTCATATCAAATGCACGTTTGAGTTTAATTATTTTTTACCGGGCCCGACTCGACTCGGTCGTTTCCGGTTCTTGTGCCACACTTTATAGGATTTGCGGCAAAAGCCAGAGGCCTCCCACTTCACGTCGGGTGACGGTGACGGAGAAAAAAAAACAGGAGATCGGACAAGGATGAAATCGGTTCTGTGTGTGTGTGTGTGCCGGTGTGTGGCAGAGAGAGAGAGAGAGAGTAGAGAGTGAAATGGTGAAATCAAATAAACATAGCGTTCTGCTGCGGCCCCAGCGGCCACTCCGTAGCAATTCCATCAAAGTTGTCACCCTCCCCTTCACTCTTTCTCTCTCTTTGTCTCTCTCTCTCACTCTCGTTCGTCTCTCCCTCGATGGCGTCGAATGTTGAATGTGTTCCACCACCACTCGTCTCCTTACTTTCCCGTCACCGTCACCGCTTCCCTGCACAAACTATAAGCTTTTATTGCATAAATGAAACGAATATTTTATAGCTTTATTATTAAGCCCGCTCAACCCGGGTTTCCCAGTCTGTCCTGCTGCTGTGTGTTCTGGCTGCTGCTGCTTCGTTCACTTCGACAATCGAGGCGCACGGTCGGGCGCTCAGCCAGCCGCAGTTGCAGCAGCAGCAAGTAAGCTGCACACTTCCAACGACGAACTGTTATCTGTTTTTGGGGGAGGATGGAACGCTCATCACGCTCGCTCTATCGCTCTGTCGCTCAAACCAAACCAGATGCTCCTGTTTTCCTTGCTCCTGTGCACCAAAGGGATGAGAGGACGTGAACGTGCACACGACCGGGGGAGAGGGGATCACGACCGAATCGCCTCAGCTCGGCACCGGCACCGGCGATTGGAGCATTGTTTATTTGTCTTTGGCATTGCCAACTATCTCTCCATCATTCATTTACCTTTTCGCGGCACCGCGGCGCGAGGTTTGTGCCAGTTTCTACCGGCCATGGGTTCGCATCACGCGGCTCCAGGATTGGTGCCGCTCCTGGTTCCCGGGGCGTTTATTCCCGGGTTTTCCGCAAAAGAAACCAGCTACGACAGACAGCCAGACCCTGAAATCACGTGCCAACGCGCAATATCTCGCGCCATATTCGTTACCTTAAAGTTAGGGCACCATAATGCACCCGTGTGTGTGTGTGTGAAATGGGCTCATGGAGGTGGAAAATTCCATCATCGTTTTCCCGATTTGCCGACTACTGCCCCCCCGAGGAGGGGTGTTAGTGTTAGTTCCGGATTGTGAATGCAAATTTTGATTAGACTTTAAACTTGTGCTGGAGAAGGCTCACCATTTAGACCATCCGTTTCGTTCTCCTTCTCGGTTTTCCCTTTTTTTATGCTCTCTCTTTCGCTCTTATTGCCACTGTGGACGACGGGGAACCGTTCCCCTCCCGGGTGACCCAGATTGCATTTGCTGGCCTGGGGCCGTGGGCCAAAAGGGACTCCATCCAGGGATTGAGAATGTGGAGGGGATGATGTTTTGGATCTGGCTAGAAGGTACCACTAGACCAAAAGCAAAAGAGAGGAGCTGGTACAGGGGGTAGGAGTCCTAGAAGCAATTAGAACGGGAGCCCAGATTGCGGGAGAAGATGTCTCTGCCAGATACCGGGTGTATCGGGATCGGGCGGGAAAGTTTTTCTTTTTCCCGTTTCCACTTCCCGTTCGCTTTCTTGCTCGTTCGTTCGTTCTTCGTCAGTTGACGGTCCGACGGTGCGATGTCCATTGAAATGTCCGGCTGTTCGTCGGTTGATGTTCATGAATATTTATCAACTTGAAAGGATTCCCGTGAGCGCAGTCCAAGGAGGAATGAGGAGCCGAACGCGTGCCTCGCTATTGGGGATCGCTTGACACGCTCCAGGGCGTACGTATGTTGATGCCTGTGTGTGCCCCGAGATGTGTAGCGATAGATCGGAACGGACCATACATAAAGACATTATGGTCGTAATGATTAAGCCCAAAGAGATAGTGATAGAGAAAGAACGCGAAACATAGCTAGAGACAGAGAGACAGACAGAGAGAGAGAGAGAGAGAGAGAGAGAGAGAGAGAGAGAGAGAGAGAGAAGCGTACAAATTGTATAAGCTGACCCCAGGGGCAGGCGAGATGTGATTGTGACGACTAACGCCCGACCGACCGGCCCGGCCGGTAAAGCTTTTTGCAAATTAATCTGATTGGCGTTTGAGTGGATAAACGGCGTGCTGCTCTCCAATTCTCTGGCCTGGCCTGGGACTGGGAATGGAGGAAATGTGTGTTTTATGATTCTTTCCGAGGACCACTTGGCACAATGGCATCGGTAACGGTCTGGAGGTTTGCGACAATTAAGTGATTCAAGAACCTCGGCAAAGTGCACATTTTAACTAATGCATGAAGCTGCAGGACAGCAAACGCTACCAACTGCAATACCGTCTCTACCGTATGGTGGACGAGAAAACGGAAAATGTGGAAATCACCGGAGCTGGGATTAAAGAGGAAAACGCGCTCCATGCCTTCCAGAATGAAACGATAAAAAGGGCATATCGCAAAACGCAAACGCTATACGCTTCTCGTGCTCTTGCACACAACGGCCCGTCAGGTTAAAACGTCTGATTACAAAATGACTCCAAAGGATTCCTCGGGAAGAGGAGAAACCATTACCAGCGGTACACGCCACGGTTTGCACCGAACAACAGACACAACGACCGGGGCCGTATCTAGCGTGTTACGCACGGAATAATACCGGTCCTGCCAGGTGCTGGTCATGGTGCGTGCGTTGTGGAAGGGAAGGTCTCTATCGGTGATTAAGCCTGTAATGCTAACGATGCAGCCCACCTTCTAGGCCGCCTTCTCTTCCTCGGTACCGGTCCTTTTGTCCTGTCAGATGCTGGCTCGATAATCGCACCGGGAATCCCCACGGGACGGTCACTGGGCTGTTGCTGCTGCTGCTGCTGTTGCTGCTGTTGCTGCTGTTGCTGTTAACTTTTGATTGACTTCAGCAAACACCTGTTACGGAGGATAATTAATTTTCAATTTAATAACCTTCATCCGGGGGCGGGATCCCGGGATGCATTCCCTATCCAATCCAACGGGGGGGGGCTCGTTTACAGCAAGGTACTCCCCGGGATCGGCGCTGTCCGGTGCCCGGTGCCCGGTAGCGAGACACTCCAAGACATAGAGAGCCCAACGGAGGAGACGACGACGACGACGGCCACACAACGCCGCCTGATGGCGCTCAATGGTTCCGGTAATTGAACAACTTTTCATTTTCTTCGCTCTTCATCCCTTTGACCGTTGGGAGAAAGAGAGAGAGAGAGACAGAGTGAGCTGGTGGTGCCGGGTGGCTCTATTGTATGAACACACCGCTTCCTTCCTACATCGAGCTGCCTTGTTGTGTGACCTTTTGGCCATGGCCGAGGCCGAGATGGTACGGCTTGAAATCCCTTTTTCGCTCAAGCACTTGCCTGTTGATCCCATCAAAAGGCTTCTTGTCAAGGCGTCGAGGCCATGACTGCTGACCTGCCAGCCCTCTTCCACTCCCCTCTCGCCCGGCTTGAGACAGACCGGCTGGGATAATGCGCACCCGGGGAAGCGCTGGACGTTTGCCGGATGTAATTTAATTGATATAAAGTATCGTCTTAAACGCTTCACTGTCTCTCTGTCTCTCTCTCTGTTTCTTCACCTTTCTGGCAATTATCTCGCGTGCTACGCTACTGGAGTTGGTGGTAATGGCAGCGATACCTGTGGACTAGGCCTATTACCGCCGAGGGAGACATCTCGCTGCGCTGATGCTTGTACGAACAGCAAACTCCCACTCGGAACAACTAAAGTGCCGACTCCCTGCCGGACATCCGATTTTGGTGCATCACGAGACGAGACGCCGGACTGACGGGAGGGGGGAAGGATGTAGATAACAATTCCAACTAATTGCTGAACCATTTACCGTCGTACGATATTGGATTGTTTTTCTTCCAGCATCCATTCGTTCTTGGGGCAGCTTTTCGGGGTGCAATTCTCGCGCAAAATACGGTCATCGCCATCACGCCACCGGGTCTGCCGTTTTGTGCTGATTTCCCAGGGCGCAACGATGAGCGTCTTTGGCATCTTTCTCGAAAACTGTGGCACGTCATGACAAACGGCGATGATAATATTAATGACATTATTAAAGCTTTTAGATGACGGCACGGCACGGTTCACTCACTCACTCGTCCCTGTCCGGCGACAGCTGCGCCAGCATGGCGACCGTTCACACGTGCCAAAGCGTGTCCCGGCGTGTCCCGGCCGTGCGCACCGGCGAACGCCAAATCCCAGCCGCCTGACAGCCACCGTGGCAACGGAATCGCTCCCGTGGGAAGCATTAAAAATTTAAATTTGAAAATAATTTAAAATGTGCTAACGCTTCATCCAAGGTTGCTTCCAGGGCCCGGGGACCAAATGGGGGCGGAACACGGCGGCACGACGGCTTTGCGCTTTGCTGTCTTTCCCTGTCTTACCATCCAGGACACGCTGGTCCATATGTGTGGCATTTAGCGAGCGGCGCCAGAGTTTGGCTTTCGGTTGCGATTTTTGGGGAAGGCGCAAAACGCAACAAAAAGAAACAAAAACCGGAACGGAACGGAATGGAATGTTCGAGATTTTCGCTGGCCCTTTGTACACCTTGTCTGGTGCCCTTGTCTGGTGTAAGGCCGGATGGGCAGCAGAAGTGGCAGCCTGTTTTCATTATAATCTCGCCGCATCTCGGTAGCGCGCGGGTGTCGTGATACACCGAAGCGATACACCGAGGCCTCTGGTGGCCACAGTGGTGTCCCGTCCCGTGGTGGACACCGTTTCACACGAGCCGGACATTCGCTGAAGGTGTCAGAAAATCCCATGCCAGCACTCGGGCCAGGTGCTACACAACCGGTGGAACCCGGACAGCCCGGAGATCCATTGGATCCGTGTTTGTGTTTGGGCTTCACCTTCACCAAAGTGGTCCGTGTCGGCAGTGACGGTGGCCGGTGGTCAGCCAAAAGCACAATTACCGGTCCTCCTGGGAGCTATTTGGCCGTCGTTGTTGAATCCCTCGAACAGGGCGAAAAAAAAAATGAACAGGGAAAAAGCAAACGAGTAAAAGGAAAACCCTTGGTCGAGGTTGTGGCATTCTTTCTTTTTTTTGTTTTTTTTGCTGTCGGAGCGCATGTCCCCACCAAAAACGCGCTAAGTTGTCCAAAGAGTAAAGAATCACAAGCTGGCTGGCCATTCCAAGGAGCGGACTGGAACGGGGAGGTGCAGAGAGAGTGAGAGAGGGAAAGAGTCAGCAATGAGCTTATGCCAGTATGCATGGCGGCGGTGGTGGTGGCGCACTGTTTAAGGGACCATAAAAACGGGCATCATCCGGAAGGACTTAGCACCGAGTCCGGGGGGCGGGCAAGGGGGTCAGTTGCATCACAAAAAGCATATCGCCCCGGGGATGGCCGCAAGCGTGCCAAGCATATAGCAAGTGGCCGATGAGGATGAGCAGCAAGCAGCAGCGCAGCAGCGCAGCGCAAAACAGCCAAAGTTTGCCAGATTAGGTGTAATGGCTTTTGGGGGAACCCAACCACCCATCCCTGCTGTCTTGTCTTGTCGGTGTCGTTTGTTAGTGTCCTCAGCCCCATGTTTTCCTCGATCCGTTTTTCCACTTCTACTTTTTTCCGTTTCTTTCCGTCCTCTACTTTTAGTGATTTGCTTTGCTTCTCAACTAACGAGCTGCAGCGGTTCAAAGCCTCGGGTTTGCTTGGCCAGCCAAGACCCTTTGAGGGGATAATGCGCGAGGGTGCAGGGCAATTATCTAAAACTTAACGAGTGACGCGCAAGCTTCGGTACATAATGTGGCTTCGTGCAAACAGCCAGCGGCGCGCTTTTTTTTGGGGGAAGCAAAATTAGTATTCCTTTTTAATTAGTGTATGCTGCAAATAGCCCGCGTGGATACCGTGTGCTGGTGCTAGTGCTGCTGCTGCTGGTAAAATGTCTCGCGGTGTAAAGTCAAGGTTGCAATCGTTGCAACGGTGCTTTTTTGCACTTTGACACCGTGTTTTCTATTGGGATACAAGATTTTCCTTTATCTCTGCAGAAGGCAGCACAGTTCTTTGTTCTGTTTTAAGCGATTTACAAAGAAAATGCACTGCGGTAGCGGAATCAGTTAGCGGAAATTCAAAAAAAAAATTTGGATTACGCTTGAACGCGCTGCTGTAAACGGATAAAGTCAAATCAAATAAACGGCCAAACGGCGGGTTTTATGAAAAAGATCAACAAAATTAATCGCTTAATTAAACGCAAGGAAAGTAACTAAACGCTAAACTGTTTGCTTTAAAATCACCGGTTCATTATTTACATGCGAAACGGAAGCACTACCCTCAGTCGTCAACGGAATGCTGGGTATTAGCGGTTTCCATGCCAATATTGCATCAGCCTGCCGTGGAGTTGGATTTGACTGCAGCGAGCGAGCGACACGCGTTTTTCGATTGTTCCGAGTTTATCGCGAGTGGAAAGTGTTGTCTTTAAAGTGATGGCCGATTCCAACAGTGATTCCAAGGTAGCTTTCCGGATGTTCCGTCGTCTGGTTTCGGGAAAAGCTGCTCAACGCCAGGTATTAGTAAAGGCAACCGGTTACGAAGTGCATTTCAGTTCGTCTATCGCCTCTGATTCCTTTTCTCCTCCTTTGCTTCCAGTGGTGCGTCGCCTTGGGACACCGGGAAAGTAAAGTCAGCAACGCGGTCAGCCCGATGCTCAAAACGGCAAAAGGTACACGGGATTACGATCCGGTCGCGATGGCACTGCGGCAGCGAGCGCTCAAGCAGGTGATCGATGTGTTCGAACGTCACGGTGCCGTCACGATTGATACGCCGGTGTTCGAGCGGAAGGAGCTGCTTCGTGGAATGTACGGTGACGATGCGAAGCTTATTTACGACCTTCAGGACCAGGGCGGTGAGCTGCTGGCATTGCGTTACGACCTAACAGTGCCGTTTGCTCGTTACCTCGCGATGAGCAACATTGGCCACATCAAGCGGTACCAGATCGGGAAGGTGTACCGGCGGGACAATCCGCAGATTGGCCGCGGTCGGTACCGTGAGTTCTTGCAGTGTGATTTCGACATCGCCGGAACGTACGAACCGATGCTACCGGATGCCGAGTGTCTGAAGGTGTTGGTCGATATTCTGGACAAGCTGGCGGTCGGTGACTTTACCGTGATGCTCAACCACCGGAAGCTTCTCGACGGGATTTTCGGTGCATCGGGTGTACCGGTGGACAAGTTCCGTACGATCGGTTCTTCGGTGGATAAACTGGACAAGTTGCCGTGGGAGGGTGTGCGAGATGAGATGATCGAACAGAAAGGGCTCGATGAGAAGACGGTGGATCGGATCAGAACGTACGTCACGCTTACCGGCGGTGTCGAGTTGATCGAGCAGCTTGAAGAGGACTCCCAGCTGAAGCATTTTGAGGACGCCATTGAAGGGTTGCGAGATATGCGGCTGCTGCTGAAGTACTGCGAGCTGCTGGGTGTTCAGGATCGTATCACCTTCAACCTCAGTCTAGCTCGTGGACTGGATTACTACACGGGAGTCATCTTCGAGGCAGTGCTGCGTGCGACGGACGAGAACTCAGTCGGATCCCTTGCTGGTGGTGGACGCTACGATAATCTGGTGGGAACGTTCCATCGTAAAGATCAGCAGATACCCTGCGTCGGGGTATCGATCGGATTCGAACGCATCTTTTCGCTGCTCGAGAGTAAGGCATCCCGATCAGGTGATCAGCAGAAGGTGCGCATTGCAGAGACACAAGTGTACGTCGCTTCCGCTCACAAGGGTTTGCTTTTGAAGCGTCTGGAGATCCTTAACCAGCTCTGGGCTGCTGGAATCAAGGTGAGTTTGCTGTGGGTAATAGCGAGTTTCCCAGCTAATGATCCTGCCTTTAACTCTTTTCCAGGCGGAACATTCTTATAAACGCGATCCCAAACTGTTGGCGCAGCTCCGATACTGCGAGGAACAGTGCATTCCTTACGCACTTATCCTGGGAGACGCTGAGCTCGCTCGTGGCATACTGAAACTACGTTCCGTTTCGGACCGACAGGAGGAGGAACTCAAGCTTGACACGTTTGTCAATGAGGTGTTGGATCGGCTGCGCAAAGCAGGGCACGATTAGAGAAACATAAGGAAGAGGATCCCCTCTTATCAACTAGTTAACACACCAAACGATTCATAGTAACAGCTGAAATTAATAAACTTATCCTACAGCGCTTATCGTTAGGAGGCCTACAGACACCGCAACACACGCACGCACCGTTGCCAAAGGATGACAAAAGGCACGCCGTAGTTCCAGTAAAGCACCCCCGGGGACCTTCTTAAACATCACTTTAGAGGTTAACGCGATACCCCTACACGTAACGGCGAAGGATATTCGGTCCTCCTGCTCCAGATCCTCCTGCACAATATCTGTTTGACCTTTTTCGCTTCCAGACGACGGTTCCAGAGGGTTTTTTTTTGTTTTTTAGTGTTCCAGCCCATTTTCCTCGTACCGCCCATTGCTCCCACTCGGTTAATATTTTTCTTATCGATTATGACACGCGGCTCAGGACACGCTTTCCCACACACACACCACGAGCAAAGTGCGTCTGACGTGAACTCAGCCGGAGGGAGGTCCCACGGCCGTAAAAAAGGGCCCCGGGAAACCATTTACCGGGCGAGCTGGAGCGGAACGGCTGCCGCGTGCCCGAGACACTGACGTCTCGGCCGGATGCCGTCTGCTACCGAGACGACCCATTGCGGTCTGTGGCAGCGTTGGTGGCAGGTGGCGGAAGGGTGTGGTACTCGTGAACAGTGCACAGAGTGAGTTGCCCCCCTCCGCTGCCACTTCTGCCCCATACCGTGTCCGTTATCGGTTACTCGCGGGTGGAGGGGATTCTCGAGTACCTCTCCGAGTTCCATTGCGAAGATTTGTGTGAACAAATCCACGTTAATGGGTGCGGCGTGGCATTACGCCTCCCCTCCCCCCCCCCACTACCGTTCCCTTCACCTCCCTTCCTCCCTTTAGTGAGTGCACCCACCGGCCGACAAGGGCGTCGGACGCGTCCAAACATTCCTCGATTACCATAACAATAAAGCGTTTTAATTTCGCATCTCGCCACCGCATTCGTGTCCACTCGACGATCGTTTTCGTTCCGTCCGTCCGTCGTTCCGAGCCGAGCAAATGGCCAGCCAAATGTCGTCCTCATAATCACCCGACGGCGTGTGTACCGGGTGCCGGGAATCCGGTGGGGTCGCGTGAAAACATTTCTCGTTCTCTCTCTCTCTCTGCCTTTCGTGTTCGCATTGAAGGCATGATGATGACACCACCCTCCAGGTCCAGGATCTGTGAAGTACTGGCGGCGGGGGCGCAGGAAGAAGAGGACGAAACAAACGTCGGCCGATGGCGTATGTTCATTAACGCGCGCTTCTTTCCACTTCTTCCGGGACGACGACGACGACGCCATTCCATTCGAGGTGCGAGGCTGGAAATGCACACTTTGTTCCGTTCATCAGTTCTTCAGTTCATTGCGCGGAAAAGTGTGTTTTCCTTCCTTCGTCCGTTCGTCCGAGTCTTGTTTGCGGTGTGTGTGTGTGTGTTGCTGGGAAAAGCGATTATCCCAACTCGAAAAACAAAGACAAAAGAGATGGGATGGGGCATCGGAATGTGGGGGTGTGTGTGTGAGATAAGTTTGCCGCATGAATTAAGTCAAATGGACAGCCCACTCACCCCCGCCTCCTCACCTCAACCGGTGTGCCCCGTTATGCTGCGACGCATTGCTGCACGGCTTTCGCGCCAAGATCGAGATCAACTCGCTCTGTGTTTTTTTTTGTTTTCTCCCCTCCTTTTATGCTAGGGGCACGTTTGCATTTGAATGATGTTTCCTGGCGCGTTTTGTGGTTTTCCGGTGGCCACTCCGTTGGCTTCACCATCCGCACAACGAAGAGCGAAGCGTGGCCGCGAAGATGGGAGTGCAGTGTCCGCGAGGCAGCCACGGCCTTGTTGTTCAAGCAGGGTTCGTGCTGAATTGAATCAAACCAACCCGAGGATCGAGGTCCAGGGGCGGGCATAAAATTAAAAATTAATGCACGTACACGTCAGGTGTTATCCTTAACATTCCATTCCCCGGATCAGTGCAGACCGGGCGGCAAGTGTCAGGTGTCGAGAGGGCGTCCCGAAGGGCAAAGGGCCTGTCCGTGCATACCGCGCCTGATAGGCGAATCCGGCTTTCAGCCTGGTAGTAGTAGTAGCACCAGCACCAGCAGACCAATTCGCCAATCGTCCAGTTCAACCTGTCAAGCGGCGAAGTGGATGACATTGAGCGGAAAATTAGCGGCCACCGATAATGATGATGCCATGCCAATCGGTTAGTGATGAATGTGATCTGTTGTTTGCGCCGTGACCTTTCGCGCAGAAGGGATGTAATTATTGACAAACGACGACCGGCGACCGATGATGGTCGGTAAATAATACCCGCTTCCTTACTAATACATCGATTGTCCCCACGAGGGGGTGCGGAGTGTGAGCTACTGATCATCATTCTTGAGTTCAATCGCTTTCTGGCCAGAGGCTGGTAAATATTGCGGTTTCACAGTCGGAACCGTACTGCTTTAATGGTGTTGCGGGTTGGAATCAAGTTTTGTAGTTTTTGGTCTAATGTTTAACACCATGACCTCAACATCTACAGAAACACAAATGAATGCAAACAGAGACCGAAGGGAATCCGAAATTGATTGAAGAAACCACTCGGTACTCGGTGGACTCTTTGTAATTCGATGTCTCCACACAAACACACACCTCGATGAGCAATTATCCGGATGATCCTTCGATTTCGAGAACAACAAAGAGATAAATTTGATAAGCCCTCTCTCTATAGCTCTCTATAGCAACAATGACCATTCTGCTACTCGTCAGAGTTCGAAAATAGAAACCAGATAGACAGATGGCCGGATGGGCTGGGTCTGTAAAACTTAAACGATACCCGGGCCCAGGGAGGGCCCGGCGGTTGCGTGCGAAGATTGATGATGATTTGCAGCACAAATAGTAATGAATCTATTACAAGTGTAAACATACGGGCCATTTGGTCTTGTGGGGGCATTGGTCGAATCGAATCTGAGGATGAAATCCTCGTGCCAAAGCTTCATTCGCTTCTCTTTCTAGAAAAAGTCTGGTCCTCGAGTCCCTCCGGCCCTTTCCACGAGTGTACGGTAGGGCAAGGTTTTCCTGGGTGAGCTTTTATGGGCGGATGGCGCGCGCCAGACATCGTCCTGGAAGTCGCCGGAATCTCCGATTCACGTCGTGATGCCGGTCGGTCGGAGGGGAAAACGGTCGCTGGAAAAGCAACCGAACCAAACCGGAACCGTGCGCCGGCAGTGCGCCGACTCAACATAACACGAGACGCGCCCACTACGTACCTCGGCGGCGGAGGGCCATCGTGCGTCGTGAGCTTTCGTCAGCTTCCAAGCGTTTGCTGCTGCTGCTACTAACAACACGACTAAAAACGAAGCAGCAGCAGGAGGAACACCGAGCATCCTTCCAGCAGCATCCCGCCTTCGTCGTCGGTTTGTCGGTGTGCTCAGTTAGTTTGCCGGATTCTGTGACGTATGCTGGACCAAAAACCGAACCGATCGAAACCGATTTTCGGGCGTTTTCCCCCGTGCGAGGCGTACTCTCACTTGGCTTACGCGTTCTCGTTCTCGACCAGCCCTAAACCGTGACCGTGACCGTGTGCGTGTGTGTGTGCGTGTGTGTGGCGATTGCTATTGCCGTTGCGGTGCTAAACCATCCGCCAGGTGCGCTGGATATAGGCTGGTAAGGGAAGGGAGGAAGGGCGGTTGGCCCTTTGGAGTCCATCTTTTCTCTAGTGCTCTAGTTCGCTCGCTCGGGCGTATCCTTCCTGAAACTGGGTGAAGCTGCTGAGTGAAGGTGTAGGACGGGCACATACACACACACACATATACACAGGAATGTGGATGCTGGCACGTGCCTGTGGCAGCGCATGATTTGTGTCGAGGAAGCTGGGGCTGGTAGTGAAGTGAAGTGACTCCCGGCACCCCTGGATACGATCTCGTTATGCGAATCTCGTTTGTTCCGTGCGGAATGTGCGTGTGTGGTGTTAATGTTTTGGCTGTTGAGCAGGGGAGGGGGGGGGAGTACTTTTGATGAGAAGCACTCTCCGGTGGTGCCACGTGGAGCATCAAATCACCCAAAAACCCCGGTTCCGACCACACCAAAGTGACTACAATCCTATAACGAGGCGAGTGATTGAGTTGTTCGCTCCCCAAAGGAGAAGGATGGAAAATCGTGATTTCTTCGTGAAGCACATCTGTGCCACACACACACACACACACACTATCACACCTGAACACACACACACGTCTCGTGGTGATGACAAAAAAGGCCAGTAAGCAAAGACCCAGATATCGCGGCAACGACATCAACATCAATATCCGGTTCAGTGGCAGCGGTCCTTGCTTGCACCCGGCAACGAGCCACTGGTTGGGAACCGTTTGTGTCACCACACACTTGCACTCTCGGGCGTCTTTTGCCGGTTCCCGGGAGTGTGAACAAGGCTGCGACAGCACGCCAGCCAGCTAGCCAGCCAGCCAGCTGGAGGATATCGTTTACAGTTCACCGAGGAACGACAGCAGACAACGGTGGCGAGCTTCCATTCCGCCGGACAGTCTCTGCCAAGAGATGTCGCCCGCCCGGAAATCGGATTAAACGTGGAGCGCTGGTTTTTTGCTGCGTCCCGGGGGCCCGGTGCAAGGAATCTCCTGGCCTGGTTGTTCTCCTTGAATGGGCGCTGCGCCAAGGGCTTCGCAAACAATCGCCGCACCATTCGAGTGGCCGGCGTGAAATCGTTCCGTACATGGTGGGCAGCTTTTCGGGATTAAATTTTTGCAAACCGTTACCGTCGTCGTCGGTGTGCCGGGTGTGTGTGCTGGGGGAGGGAGTGTGCGTAGGTGCGATCCCTGGAATGGCTGTGCGATTCCCAGTTGCATCCAGGGGACACTCTCGCTCGCTCCAATCGTGTCTTCTCCGTGCTATCCGGATTGTGTGATGTAAACCGGAAATTCATGCCGCATCTCAAGAGGCACCTCTGACTGCACTGCAACGGTATTCGAGGGAAGAAGAAGTGCTTGCCTTGTCTGTGCATCGGAGCGGTATGCTCGACATGGAGTACAGGTACACTTGGTGATCATCCGAACCGTCCGTGTGAGTCGTCGACGCTCCAAGGAATGTAGAACCAAAAAACCAACCAATGCGCCTTACCTCCACCGAAAGCTGAGCTTCCTTCCTTTTCATTTTGGGCGCACAAAAAAAAAAACAACACGGGAAAACGAGGAAAAACGCACAAGTGCCGCCACTCGAGAGTGATGGGGACGAAAAACGTTAAATGGAAGGAAGCTTCGTTCGCGTAATGCTACTCAAAACCGTGTCTCAAGTGTGTGTATGTGTGTGTGTTTGGTTTGGGTGTTTTAGTTACAAGTGGTTCCGGTGGAATGCCGGATGGGAGCTTCACGTTACGCACGGTTACACTCGGATCTACCACCGTCAATTACCTCATGTTGGTCCTATTTTCCCTCGTTTTTATTTCAGAGTCGTTTTTCCTCTGTGTGTGTGTGTCTGTGAATGAGTTAGTAAAGAGTGCCATTTGAATGCATACACCTTCGCATCCTTCGTGTCGTGGGTTTTCGCTTGGCTGGTCGCTCTAGTAGTGCTCGTCAGGATTAAGCGGAGCGGAGCAACGGAGCCAAGGAGGTAAAGGTAGGCACTTTGCCATCGGTACCGACAGTTACCTAACCTCCTCACCCCCACCGTGCGTTCGTTCGTGAGCTGAAGTAGTGTGTGCCTGTGTGAAGTGAAGTGGGCTGCACAGGCTACTAGAGTGGTGGTGGTTGCTGCGAAAGCGCAATTTGATGCACATCCAAGTGCACTGTGGTTACAACGAGCTGTTAGTTGGAGATTAAAGTGCTCGAAGGTCGAAGGCGAGTCAGCGGCATTTTCAGCTCGCAAAGTCCCCCCCGGTCCGTGCTGCATCCGGTGGCCATATTTCTGTTTTTTCTCCTGCCTCTGTGCCATCAGTGTCAGTGTGTGTGTGTGTGTAGAGAGAGAGAAATAGAAAAAAAGTGGCGAGTGAAGTGAAAGCAGCGATCATCCATCGCGATCATTTCGATTCTGGTGTACGAGTGTCGTCGAGTGTAAGCGATAGAGAGAAAAAAAACGTGTTCTTCGAGCTTCGACAAAGCCAGCTAATATTACCTGGACATCGTTCGACACCCTCCGGAGTCCACCGCCGAACAGCGTCGCCAGCTGTTGTTACGCAGAGTTCGCAAAGGAAACCGGAAACACCAAGCGCGTACATCATCGTCACATCGGCAACAACACCATAACACCCCCAACACATCAACACCCACCCAAAACCACTAGACGTGGGTACAAGTGGTCGTGTGTGTGTGTGCGTGCGTGTGTGTGGGTTGTGGTGAGAAAATTAATCAAAAGGTTCGTTGCACAGCTAATAACAACATGTCCGAGGGGAGGGGAATGTCCTGTTTCTTTCTTTCTCTCTCGCTCTCTCTTTCTGTCCGTTTGTCTCCCTATCGGTTGGTATCCCCGACTCTCGGGGGTATATCATCGATATACCATCGATATATCCTGCCGAGAATTCACGCGGGAGAATTTGCCCACTGCAAGGACTGCATTCCAGCCCAGCGAGGCCTGTGGCGTAATCTGCTGTTCCGCGTAAAAGTTTCTGCTCCCGGAACCCCCCGGGTATTGGACACCATGGTTTCGGGGGGTAGTTTCGGTGGTGGTGGTGGTGGTGATGGTTGGGAGTCTCACAATGGCGGCAGCAGCACCAGAACACGTTGACAGCTGGCGTTGTAATTGAAAATTAATTAGATTTCTTGGAAGGTGTGAGGAGGGGGTAGGGGGAGGGGGGGATCGGTGGTCGAAGGTCGAACGCTGGCATGTAATGCCGGACAACAGCAGCAGCAACAGCAACACACACACACACACACAACGGTATTGGTACGCAGCAAGCAGATTACAACCTGGCGCGGCACCGGTGGTCCGAACCGGAATGATAAAGTTATTTCTCCCGTTCTCGGTCCGATCGTTCATCGGGCTGTGAACGGGTGGTGGGAGGGGAGGGCTGCGATGGTGGGTGGGTGGGTGTCACATTTCATCCCGCCGGCCCGGAAATGGAGACATTGTATCGCCGGTAGCACCCAACTGGCGTTTTACATGCGGGACGGAAGTGCCGGGTATTGAAATTGATCTCATGTAATGTAGCATTGTCATTGGCGGGGGATTGTGTGGGAGGGGCGGAGGGAGCGATGGCGGTGGTCGATCCGGTTTCCCTGACACGTGACTGGCCTCCAGCATTGCTACGCCATTGGGAATGGGGTGTGGAGTGGAGTTCATGATGTTGATTACGCTGCTATCGATGGTGACGCTGGTCCGGGCGGGCCTGCTAGCGAAGTAATAATGGCGGCAAGAGGGAAGCATACAAATGTTGAACAACGCATCGTATCGCATGTTGCTCGGATGATAAATGTTGGTTACTGCGGACACCCAACGGATCAGGACTGTTTTAATTGATTTTGATGGCACATCATTCCGTCAATCAATCGCCAGGACTTGCGTGTCCGTTTCTGGCTGGGCACATTTTCATTTATGATTCGTATCTCTGGGTGACCGAGCTGGTACCTGATTCCCGATGCTAGATACGATACATAATTGCTCCTCTGATCGATGAATGCGGTCATAAACCGCTTAGAAGTACCCCACAGGTCTGCCCACAGAGTGTCCTGAGGCTGAGGCATCCATTCTTGGTTGACAGTTCTTGGTGGGAAACACCACAATACAAATATTCACACAAGGGCACCCCCTTCACGAGCCGGCTTCTTCGGTTATCTTCAGTGGTTGAACTGAGCCCTGACGACCGGTAAGCCCGGTG
The DNA here is from genome assembly GCF_943734745.1 of Anopheles darlingi. Taxonomy (NCBI): domain Eukaryota; kingdom Metazoa; phylum Arthropoda; class Insecta; order Diptera; family Culicidae; genus Anopheles; species Anopheles darlingi. The sequence goes on along the minus strand of NC_064874.1, from coordinate 74,904,724 downwards.
ATCATTGAGCTAATGGATGGGGTACCACCTACCGTATCTAACTATATGTTGTAAAATTATTGAGTTGGAATGAAAATATTACCCAGAGTGCATCAAGCATCAAGCAGCTGAAAATGTATGTTTGCATGAGACTGAATGCTTAAAACATCTTTGCAACTTGCACTTGTAAATAAGTTTTAGCATTCTCGCATTAAATTCTCATCATTTTTATAGTAAATTTTTGTCCCTCTTTGTTTTTAGATATAAATTCTCTCGCTGTTGTACGCTTTGTATGGCATTATTGGACAGCTTGGGTTTTCGGTTTCTTGAGCTATGCACCTATTTATCAAGGCAGCCATCATCTATTTATCAATTTTTAGGCTCTGTTTATCTCTTTCTTCAGCGTATTTTTATGATATTTCTGCTTATTCTATCTTTTTCTTTTTTTAATCTTGCTATTTGTTTCTGTACCAATTCTAATAGCAATTCTTTAGGAAGTTTTGTAATGATAAACTTTTTTAATTGATAAACGTTTTGAATGATAAACAAAAAAATCATATTGTAAAGTAAGATACACCTTTAGTAAATCATTTGTAATCAAATCACCTTGGGAAAAGACGCAACAAATAACTATGTGATCAGAATGTGAGCAATCGGCTTCCAATATCTACTGAACGTATAAAAATATCTTACTTGATTTCTTCCCCAAGAATACCATCCCAGCATAACTATGTATTTTCAATGTTAAATCGAACGACTTAAGATATCGATAAAAAAGGAAAACATTTGTTCAATTACAACACTAATAAAAAAGGGATAGGGAATCGCGGAATAGTAACCCACAAAGCCCGTCTACTAAGCGAAGTGAATCCAATGTTCGGGGTGCCCGCTAGTACCATCCTTAAAAATGGAGCTATTGACGAGCGTCGGCATAAAGACGGCGCGAATCGAGCATGCAGTAAACAGCGGAATTGATCATTGACCTAATTTACAAACAAGTGGTCCCACATCAACCCCCCCCCCTCTCTTCGGGGCGTACGTGTGCAGCAGTCAACAACTGCTACTGCAATGGGTTGCTGCATCCTCAGTGTACCTTTGATAACAAGGTACCGGCCATATGCCAGGCCATAAAATCATGTTTTTATTATCCGTGACGTAAAAGACACGACATTTTGCACGGATGAGCCGGTCCCCGTTTGCCGCCCGCTTTTGCTTTGCAGTTGATTGTCGATCAACCCGGCGGGTGGGGAGGGGGGAGGGAAGGAGGACGGTATCATAAATTGGCTTTCTTGTGCGTTCGATTGATCTTTCGATCATATCATCGCCGCCATATCTGCCTGTCTCTTAGTCTGTCGTGTCCAATTTCCGCTTCCTTGGCCGATGCAGCCTGGGCGTGTTTATCTTTCGCCACTTTTACGATACCGACCATCCTTAACCACCTTCTCTCACACCCTCACTGCTGCCCCAAAGCAACGGCTCGTGCAAATAATAAAAACCGGGAGAAAGTCTGTGTGTGTGTGTGTGTGTGCGCGCGGGAATCGATGAAAAGGACAATCCAACAAGATCGGTTTTTATGCTGCCTCCACCCACCCACCGTCCCACCCACCACGTTGGTGCGCTGGCAACAAAACTGCTGTCAAATCAATATTCCTCTTGGCATCTTGATGCCGTGTCCCCGTCCCGATTCCCGGGCCCGGACCCGGACCCGCTTTGATGGGCGCAAAACGGTGTGACGAATTGGCGTTATGTCGCGTCGCGTCGCGTCGCTCGTTCGTTCGCTGGTTCACCATTTGCCGCTACCGGATGGATGTGTGTGTGTGTGTGCCCGTACGTACCATACAGCGAGCCGGCCGCCGGGCCCGGTGTTGGCCACCGGTTGTTTACGGTCACCCTCGTTCGCCTTTTTCCTCGCCTCCACGAGGAAGATGATGGATTGATCTCGACAAGGATTTGCCACCATTTTATCGCACTTTGCTACTTTAACGGCGTGACGCACACGCGCAAACACACACACACACACACCTACACAGCCATTCGTTTTACTGCCTTTTAAAGATCGTCCTCCCCATCGTATGTGTGTAGGTGATTGAAGGCGTTGCCGTCAAGTGAAGCTAATGAAACGTGGAGTGTGCCGGAGGTCGGTTCGAGGTCGTACAGTTCACACACACACACACACACACACACACACCGACCGACCGACAAGGCAAGGTTCACAGTCGAGGCCTCGTGCAAAGTAAAAGTCTACACCAAGCCCCAGCGCGCGTCCAAGGAGCGCTCCTTGGGGCCTCTGGCCGCCCGTTACTAGTGTCTCTGTAGTAGTAGTAGTACAAACCGTAAGCTCTTAAAACGCTTTCATGGTCCATAAATCGGAATTATATCTGTCAGCGGCACCAGCACCAAAGAAAGCGCCACCATTCTAATCATACGGGATGCGACCTTACCACGCGCGCCGGTCACTAGTCATGTCAAAATGGCGACATGACACACACAGTAGAAAAAAACAGAGCAAAAAAAAAGTAAAGCAAGAAAAGAAGAAGCGAAGACAAACGGAACATCAAATCCGAAAACATGGTGGTGTTCCTCTCAACAGCGAACGCGCCTTGGGGTCGCGCCACCAGCAGCAGTCACCAGCGGTAAGGTCACCACGACGTGGACCCCCCCACCCGCTGAGCTGATGCGCTGATCCACACACAATCCATTCTTCCGTTTAGTTGGTTTCGGTAAAATTGTATTATCTCGTTTCCGTTTCCCACGATCCTCGTTTGTTCCGAGGATGGATGATGACGTGAGAAGCCGACGAGAAGCTAACGCCCCGGTCGTAAGCTGTCGTAGAGTAGAGATATGATGAAGTTCGGCTCCGGGTATCGGTTGGGGACCGTGACCGGGACTACGACGACGAGCTGTTCAGCCGTACGGACGCAGGAGTAGCGCCTAGTGAGGCCGCATACTGATGCCTGGACGCTATCTTCCTCGTCGACGTCGTCGTCGTCATCCTCACACATCCTAGTGGTGCTGGTGCTAGCTGGTGTTGTTGTTGTTGCTGTTGTTGTTGTGACTTGCGTGTCATTCGATTATCTGCCTGCTGCCTGCACGATTGACTGGTTGGTCAACATGAGCTAGTGTGTCCAGTGGACCGTGGACGGTAGCAGCACCAGCAGCACACACAGACACACGCCATGGCGTCGCGCCCATTTACACATTGTCATGTAAGCATTCGGTGGTCGGTTTTGGGCTCCGTTGTCGAGATAACGCCGCACACCAGTACGAGACCGAGTCCGGAATTGATTCGAACGCACGATTTACGACCCAACGGCGGGACCAGAAGCTCAGTGATTTGAAGATCCGCCATGATTCGCCGTGAGTTTGAGCTCTTGGGCGTTGCCGTTTGCCGTAGGACCGAGCGGCAGTTCACGGGCACGGACGGAGGAGGACCACGTTCGGTCCCTGGGTCCTGGGTCCACTTCCTGTGCGACATTGTGTCCCCGCCTGGCGGTGAACGGTAGACCGACGGTCTGGCCAAACATTTGCCAATTTGGGGCGATTCCTCAGACGTTGTTAGACGCTGGATAATTGGTAAACCGAGACTCTCCTTCTGTCGCTTCCGGAGAAGCTGTCGGACGTCCAAATTATCTAGATCTGGAACCGTTTGATGAAAGGGTTAGACGCCAGCAAAGCATGATGATACGATACGATGCTGGGGCCCGAATCGATTACCAAATGTCACACTGTTCGGTGTCAGACAGCAGCATCACCTCATGTGATGTGTCGAAACCTGGAGCTCGATGTACCGTGTTGTTGACCGAATCACGAGTACAGGAGTGGTTGCTTGTAGGTTCTGCGTTGAGCATCTTTCCGCTAGGAGATGCCGTTAAAGGTTTCGACCAATTATCGACAGAAGTGATATGGTGGGATCCTCTTAAATATAGTTTAGTCCAACCGTTGATGCAGTCTGCTCATGTGGTGATGTAGGCGTCTATTCAGCGATGTCGCAACGCCTATACCAATCAAACTTTGCACCAAAGTTGAGTTCAGACATAGAGCGAATCCTCAAGACCAGCACCAAGACCCGAAAGCCCGCAAACGCACACCTACACAGGTTCGGGCGACCTCAATCACACGTTTTCTTGTGAAAAGATCATCCACTTATCGTCTGTCGGTCCGTCTGGCGTGTGTGTGTGTGTGTGTGTGAAATATTCGTACGCTGGCTCTTACCCCGAGTGTATGCCAGTCAGGTCTGGATGTGTTTGGCGCGCGCGTGGCTACTATGCGATGCAAAGTCTTGGTTCCACCGCTCCACCTTCCATCAGCGGCCATCTTCCCTCGACGATTGGCTGCTCCGTGGCCGGGACTAAGGTTTAGATCGAATTTCATGCTTCCACAAACACATCGCCCACAACTCGCACCCGGTTTCGAGCCGACACCCTCCCCCCCCCGGGTGGACTGGCATTTGATTTCGCTGGAAAGATTTTGCGGTTTGACGTTTGTGGTTGGACTCGGATGGTGACTTTGTTGCGGATCTCAGAGACACACACATATTTCGTCTTCCTCGGCGCTTCTCGAGCATCCGGCTACATGTCCTTGATGCAGCCACCTCGAGAGGAGAGAGAGAGAGAGATGCCGATTGCTAATCAGATGCCTGGTGGCGTCGCCGAGGTGACATCAATCGGTTTCCGATTAGTTTTTGGCGCAAAACTGCATCCTTGCCACAAAGTGGGAAAGTTAGATTAGATTAGAACTCGACCACCCTCGGGGCAACCAAAGCGCGTGTGTGCGCGTGCCGAGCACCTTTGAAATGGTCGCCATTGGATGCAACCACAACTATTGCTCCGAACACACACACAGGCACACGCAACTTATCTAATTACTGACCAGAACTTTTAAGGACCGCACACTTCTCTACCGCAAACCTCAGGGCACCACTTCGCGGCGGATGTGGTTTCGAGGGCACCATCGAGATTGGTATCTAAAATGGCCGCCGGTCCGCCGGTCCGGACCGGTTTGCTAATCGATGGTGGTCCCCTTTTTGGGGCCTTTTAGCCGAGGAGGAGAAGTAGGATGCACGCTTCATTGCAAGCCATGAGGTTACGAATGTGCACTTGTGGTGTTCGCCTCATTACGATGGGCACTGAAGTGAGGGGGGTGTAGCCAGAACCCCACGACGACGACATCCGGCCAACTGCCACAGGGGGGACGGCGCGAGGAGTTGCAATGAAAGTCAATTTGCGACACTCCAGATCCCGGGGCACTGCGTGTGGTGGAGGGAGCTTTTTCGAGGTTTGCATCCGGTGCCACACAACGTTTAGTGCCTTTTCCGGTCCCGGTGAACGAGTATTGCAGCCTTGCCCTGGGCCAGGGCTTGGGCCTCGTCGTCTTCCTCGTCGTCGTCGTCTCGGCGATCGCAATGATAACGATAATTTCCATTCCGTGAGCATTACCGATCATTAATGTGCCGAGTGTTGGTGTGCCAGTGGCTCAGTGGATCTATGCTACTGCTGCTGCTGCTGCTGCTACTAATGCTGCTCCTGGTGATGGTGGTAAACGCTGGCTAGCTGGCTGGCTGGCTGGTAAATATTATTTCCATTCAATTTTATTTTCCCACTTTTCCTGGCCCGGCGCTCGGTCGGCGCAGACGACGTCCCGGTGTACGAGGCGATCCCGGCCTCGTCGGTTCATGAGTTCATTAGGAAGCCACAAATGCTGTGGCCGATGTCGTCGATTAAGCGGAAGCGTGCGGTCGAGTGGAGGGGGAAAATGGAGTGCCACTGGCTGGAATGTCACCGTCACAGACGACGACGACGACGACGATGACGACGGGGAGCAGGAACTGCATTTCATCAATTGCACATTAGGCAGTGCCTTAATGGAGACGCCTCCGGCCAAAGGCATTGGCAAATTAGAATCTGGCGAGTATTCGGTGCTATTGCTGCTGCTGCTTCTGCTGCTGCTGTTGGTGTTGGTGTCGGGTATTGGTTTTGTGGTGCTGATCGAAAAAGCCCTCACGAAAATCCAATTTCATCGCCAGGAAATCCGACCGTTGACCAACCGAGAGAGAGAGAGAGAGGGTCGCCTGGGCGCCTGGGCGATTTATGGTGCTTTAGATAGCCTCCCACCCACCGAGCGGGGTCATATCCTGAGGGATCGTTTTCTCGTAATCGCCAGGCGCCAAGCGATGGAGCCTGGACTGCAGCTGCAGCTGCCGGGAGTCTTATCTTCGATCGCATTCAAACCGGCGGTGGGTGGAAGGGGGACAAACCGTTGTCCAGGGTGCATCTCCACGCCAACTACTTCAACCCCCAACCACCAATAGTGCCGACTAATTTGAATGAAGAAGTGCTAATTACCTTTTCGAAGATAAATTTGATTGAATTATTCAACCGCGCTAATTCGATATAATTAGTGGGCGGTGGGGGGTAATAAGGGGGAGGGGGGGGGGGGCGTATGGTGCCCAGCATGATGGCGCCAGTTCCAGGATGGTCAGCAGCATGTGCTTACCACCGGCAGCGCTCTGGCTGCGGCACATTCCGTGTGGTGGCGAAGGCAAAGTCCCGGGTACTAATTATGCCTTTTGATTACGCGAAGCGATACGAACGCGGACACGGACGGCAGTGGTCGAACAGGGTTGACAACGGTGGGTGTGTGAATGGATGGATTACTTGCGTAAAACTGCGCTGCAACACACACACACACACACACACACACACACACACACACACAACCACAAACAGCGGGGTGGTATCAGCGAAATGGTGTGCTGCACTCGGCGTGTACTTGGCTTCCAGCTTTGATCGTGAATTGCTCCCCCATTGGGGTGGCTCATTGTGGGAGGTCCAAGGGAACATTTCCGTCTGTGACAGTATTGTACGAGGGTGTGTGTGTGTGTGTGTGTGTGTGTGTGTGTGATACTGAGTTCATTTGTCCGTGTGATTATCTTGTGCTGATGTTATTACAATGGTTCTACTTTTGTCTTTTATTGTACGTTCCGTTGATTGACAACCGGTATGCTGGACAGGAACAGGAAGCTAGGGCTTTGGCTATAATACGTGATTTGAATTGTTGGCAACTATTCGGGGAACTTTATTGAAACTATAGACTGTATAATTATTAGCTATAGACTGTATAATTCTGAAACTATAGACAATTATATATAGAATAATTGAAACTATAGACTGTATAATTCTATTCTTTTCTCAAATATACGAGATTTATTCGAATGAATTTGATTAATATTGAAGCCTATACAGAGGATATGTGTTTTGTAAACATTTTCCACGTAATTTTCCCCAAACATACATTTATTATTAGTATGACATGTTTGATAAATACCTCCAATAATGCTATGGTGTAAAGAGCCCAGAAGAAACTACTTTATCTATGCCATTTTATGCTATGAAACGATTCACGTCAAAAAGCGAACTGGAATTGTATTGCATTACATTGAAAATTCGACGTCCAACAATGAAAACTATGTGTGTCTATGTGTGACTCTCTTATTGGCCGGATTTGACGGTGCAGGCCATTTTTTCCGTGGCGCTATTTGAAGAGCAAGGAGTACGCTAACAAACCAAACACTATTAAGAAACTGAAGGCAAATATCAGAGCGAAGATTACTCTTGGAATGTTGTCAAATGATCCAATAAGGTCCATTTTTTATTGTTATAAATTGAGAAATTTTGATGTTTTAGAAATGTTGGGAAAATGCTGTCCTTTTATGTCCAATTCAAACTCTTTTTTGCACTGGCTTTCCACTTCACAGCTTACTTGATTTCATATCATTTCAAAACATTGAATGAAAACCTTTCAGCTCCAATCCGTACTTCGATGAATTCGATATTCTTACTCTAATTTGATCATTATCGCCTACTGTGGTAGTTTTGTTCTCTATTTCGCTTTGTTCGCTTGTTGTAAGCTTGTTGAAGCTTGTTTGTGCAAACCAAGGATATATTGGTTGATTCGTTATTTTGTCTTCCAACTGAGATTTATCAAGTGGTTTAAGTTTGGCGACTATTGTGGATAGAACAAAAATTTCGAGTGGTCGGCCTCATATATGTTAAGAAAAAAAAAAACAAAAATTACGAAAATATTCAGAAGATCAAGTACAGGATTCGCAGTCGAAATTCAAGGAGGCTTCAAAAGTCGAGTGGCAGAACGAAGTTTGCGGGATCAACCATGTTTTCAATAAATGGCATTGTCCAATCTAAATTAATCTGGTTCATTTTCCAAAATCGGTTGAAAAATAGAGGAATAGTTTCAACATTTAAATAAGTCTTGTCTAGATACCATCAACTCACACTTTTCAAAGCATACCTGCTCCAGCTGGCTTGTGGAAGGCTTTAAATGGACACTAGCAAACATTAACTCATGACCCCGGAACCGGTTAAGTCCCGTTCCGATATTTCAAACGGGCTTTCCCCGTTCCCATGGGGAGGGATTTCCAGCCAGCCAATGTTCTGGTAAGCTTGTTGAAGCTTGTTTATGCATTGGCCACGGTGTCCTCTAGGCGAAGGGGTTTGGCTGGTCTGGCCTGGCAAAGACCACTAAAGTGCCATAAATCGTGCCAAGCCAAACGCATCGCAACGCAACGCAACACGAGGCAAGTGTCGCAACGGTCAACTGGTCTGGCTGGCAGGCCGGGTCCGGGTGTCTCAGCTTGGGGTCAAAGAGCTCTCCAAAGGCACTGGTGGCTGGTCTGGCGTTGGCCGTCATTCGCTCATTCGGCTTTAAATACCGACACTTTATGGTGTCATAATCTTCAGCAACGCCTCTTCCCCGCCAGCCGCCTAATGATGATGGTAATGATCGCACTGCGCTCAATGCAATCTGGATTTAATGTTCCCTCCGTTGTGGTCCCACCACATCGCTCGTCGGTGCTGCTGCTGCTGGTGGAACACAAATGAGTGCAATGCATGGTTGCGTTGCTCGGCGACGACGACGACGACGACGACGACGACTGCTCAATGACTGTATGAAGTCCCCCCAAGGGGGACGAACACTTCACCTCCGTTCCATCCTGCAGGCTAGATGCTAAGCGATGTCTTGCGACTGTCGCTGGCGGTCTCGGTGAGAAGCGTGATAAGTATAATTGAAAGCCACCTTCTTGCCCGACGTCTCGCGGTTCATTGTTTGTCTGTCTCCGGTGGGGTGGCTCGGTGGTGCTCTGACTCCTCTTATTAATTTGAATCGACGGTTTCACGGGATAGAACGAGGGGTTGGGCCCCGCCCAGAGGGAGAATTTTTGATTGCGTCGACAACGAGCGAGCACCCGATAGCCGGAGTCGGGGCCGGGGCCCCGTCATCTTCGCTTTCTGGTTTGAATAGTGTTTATTGCTGCGGAAAGGTTAATGAGCTGTTGTTAATTAAAATTGATCTAACCAGTAGGGGCAGCAGAGGAGTAGGAGGAGTAGGAGGAGGAGGAGGAGGAGCAGAAGAAGAAGAAGAAGCTGGAGGTGTGCATTATTTCCATCTGGACCTACAAAATGGTAGCCGTAATGGTAGCGTGCTTAATCGATTTTGGAATCCTTTTGGCCACCGCCGATCCGATCACTAAAAACAGGTGTCATCCGCAGGCCACCAGACATGCTCCTGACGTCCTGATCTGAACCACTTACCAGGAACTTTTACTCGAATGCCCAGCACACAAAAACTGCTGCTCGAACTCGAACTCGGTTCGATTTTGTTGGATGTTTAGTTACCATTCAACCTTTAAAACGCTTTGAAGCGTCCCGAAGAAGGGGTGAGGCGGGGGCTACGGGGATTAATAGATTTTCCAAATAATCTCGCCCCGCCACCCCGCCCGATCCAGTCGATCGATCCATTCCAGGGATGATTATGTAAAACCCCTCCAGAAAATGGCAACCGACAGCTTCCGCCTTAAAACCGATCACATCCAATATTCATGTGCCCCCCCTCCCCTCGGGACGCTCCTCTTATCGGGTACTCTCCTGCTTGGGGATGGCGATTATCACCGACATCACTAGGAAGGCCTGGTGGTGGCTGGTGGCTGTTGCTGTTAAGCCAGATGAATAAAGACAAGTTCCATTAAATGGTTGTCCAGCAGCCCTTTTGGCCACCATCGGAAGGGTAGCGGGGTCGGTGTTCTGAGAGAGGCCTTGAAGGGCGTTGGTGCCTAACTCAAGCATCAAGGATTTGAAGAGGCAAAAAGGGGGGCTAGTCTCAGCCTCAGCACACCCACGCCCCGGCAATCCACTGCTGGCTGTAATGATTTTCCGGCGGAAATGTCGAGCTTTAAAGGGGAGAGCAGCCGAGCACCGAGTAGGAGTCGGCACAATGGGGGGGGGGGGGGGGGCACATTCCGTTCTGGGCCTGTCCTTACCGCGGGATAAGAAAGCAAACCGGACGCTTATTGTTTCAATAAGCCCTACCCCGACGCCGGTTGTTGTGCCCTGAAACGCCACAAACACAATAGGAAATAGGCCTGTTGGCCTACATTAACTTCTGTGGTCCGGGGATGGAGGGGTTTGTGGGGCCTTTCCTAGAGCACCGGGGACTCCCGTACGTGCCCCGGGTGGGACGGGTAGGTTTCATCCGCAGAATGGCGCGGCATTAGCCGATGGCCCGCCTGAACCGCTCGGCGTTCCCTTTTCCCTTGCTTTGGCTGGAAATCTTTTTCGATTGTTAGGATTCTGAAAAGGAGCGACAGGGGGGGAGGGGGCGCGTTTTTTCCCGAACGTCCTCGAATGGTCGCTGCCACTGGCGCTGGAAGCGGAGCGCTAAGCAGCGAGCAGATGAGCGCGGGAGTCTCTTTTTGTTTTCTCGAACGACGAACGAGGAACGAGGAACTCAGGAAAAAAAGGATGAAGTAAAAACACGCACACACACAACAGCAGCAACAGCATCATCCGAAGCAGGTGTCCTCTTTCGGTGTCCTCTCGAACCAACCACATCCCCCAGACCGGCAAGGGATGAAGGAGATGTCGTGGAAAGTCACATTTTATTGTCGCGTCAGTGAAAAGTCCCACCGTTTACAACGATGTTGCCGGCGATGGACGACGATGACTGGGGAGGGGGGGTGGAAAAAGACGCAAAAGATGCCACTAACTAAGGGTGTGTTTTAGTCGTTTACCTTCCGGGGGGGGGGGGGGGGGGGGGTGGTTTTCTTTTCTGTTCCCCGCCCCCGGCGAGTGGCTACTTCACATTTTACTGCTTTTAGAAGGATTTCCCGCGCTGCGTGCTTCTTCTTTGCTTTGCTGTATTTTTATGTTTTTTTCCAGCCGCCCAAGCGCCAACGGCCACCTGCTGCTGCTGCTGCTGTTGCTGCCATTTCCCGGCGGCCGGCCGGGCGAGTTGTGAGCATCCGGCCAAAAAGGGGGGAGGAAAAAAGAAAAGAAAAAACGAAGCAACTCCAAAAACTCGAGCTCGAGCATCGCTCATCCCCGCTGCGAACACCCGGATGTCTTAATCAGGCGAATGAATCTCCCGAGTGGCGCGTTTCGGTGGAGGACCGCTGGGCCAGACCCCCGCCCCCCCCTCCCCTGGTGCGTGGGAATGTTTCAACAGCTTGCACAGTCGTTTGTTTTGTGAATTAATTTTTTTCTTCATTCTCCGCTCACCCGCCCCCGGAGGGTGTTGCTGTTGCTGCTGTTCCGTTCGCCGCAATTGGCGCAATGGCGAGGAGCATTAAAAAAAACCAGGAAAACCAGGTGCAGGCCACCACCTGCATGCACCAAGGGTGTTGTGGAAAGCAATTAAATTCGCAACGATGCGCGAGAGAGACAGAAAGAGAGAGAGAGAGAGCGGTGCTGGTGCTAACAAGATTTTTCATCGAACGATAATTCCTGATCCGAAGGCTTTGGCCGATGCCACGATGAAGTGTCCACCGTTGCTGGGCACCACCCCTCCCTGGAGTGCTACTGCAGCACCGGCACCCTTTTGTGTGTGTGTGTGTGTCCGGTGTGATTGCAAATCGGTAGAAGCGAAATGAAAAGGCTTTCTCTCACCGTTATGTGTTGTGTGTGTGTGTGTGTGTGAGAGCGCGATGCACCATCGATAAACTGCTTTGTGCTAAGCAACCGATGCTGCCTCCGGGAGTGGAGAGGGTGTTGTCATCCTTCCCGGTGCAGCAGAATGCATTTGCATTAATGCGAGCGATGCGATGCAGCACGATGACGATGTGTCCCCGGGATGGGATGGCCGTTCAATTATGGTGTGCCTGAACGCTCCTTTCACCTGGCCGCTACTGCTGAGCCAATCAAAACCGAGAGCGACCGGATCGGCAGCATTAACACGCAGGACGCCGGCGAGTGCAGGAGTCTCGCACCCGGTGTGTGCCGGGGACAATTCGCGCAATGCGGACACGATGCTAACAAATTAACAACCTTGCATCGCACCGCACCACCAACACCAGCACCAACACCATCATCGTCATCGTCAGCATCGCCATCGGTGAAAACGGTTCCTGGATCGCATTTCGGTCACCAGGAGCTCTTGATGCTGTGTATCGATCATCTCTCTCTCTCTATCCGGATCCCGGAGCTCACGTTCTTCGCTGCTGCACGCTGATGCAATCCGTGTGTCCACTTTACGTCCGGTTTCCTCTTCCTCTTCCTGCTCCTCCTCCTCCTCTGGTTTTTTGCTATCTGCGGTGTTTGTCGCAACTTATGATGGTGCGTCAGGCGAACGCCATGTCGACGACCACCAATCGATCGAAACAGCGAGGTCAAGATTGTTTGATCCTTCATTCGTGTGTGTGTGTGTACGTGTCCCTTGGTCTGGCCACGAACGGGGAGCGACCGAGCGAGTAAATGAGAAATGATGCCAGCTAAAACAAATTGACATTATTCATGAAATTATATGGATCACTGCGCGCGGGGTCATTGCTGCTGCTCGTTGCTGCTGTGGCCATGGCCATGGCACTTTGGCATGCCGCGCCCTGGAAACACCAGAAAAGCCAATTTGTATGTGTGTGTGTGTGTGTGTGATTGCCGACGGAGAGCGGCAGCATAAAGAAGGTCGGTCATCGGTCGGTCGGTCGGTCAGCAAGGAATGAGACGTTAATTTCCGTGCAGCGGCATCAACGATCACCGGTCATACCGTTCACCGGTCATCCCGTTCGGTCATCCCGGGATCTTTCAATTGGAAAACCCGAAACCCAGAATTGAAGGGAAAATCCGGAAGCCGGAATGCGTACCTCGTCGTGATAAGCCGAAACGTCATCGATAGATCGCGATGGCCCGGGATGGCTCGAACTCGGGGAAAATTCTGGGTTCTGGAGGGTGATGGCGTGGACGGAAAGGATTGATTAATTTTCGATATTAATACGAAACAGGGAGCACCATCGTACCGCGGCCAGTGCGTGCGTGCCAAAAACCCTTGGTAGGTATGTCGGTTGCCCGGTAGTCCGGTAGCGGCCATGCGATCCGCCGTTCGCGCGCGCTGATTACGGTTCACGGATGAGTAATTGGGATTATAACTTTTGCCTCTCTCTCTATCTCTCGATGACTCGATACCATATGAAGAACATTCCTTCGTGTGTGTGTGTGTGTGTGTGTGTGTGTGTGTGTGTGTGTGTGTATGTGTGCCTGGAATTTCCTCCATCCGACCACACAGAATTCGGTTCGTTTCCTGGCGCACATACAGTACCGGGAACTAATCCGTGTCGAGCAACTCATCAAAACCGTTCCGTTCCGTTCCGTTCGGGGAATGTTGCTTGCTGCTAGCGCGCCGGAGCTTTTGGCGTACCAATTAGTGCAGTACAAGCGCCTCCTTTCTCCTCCTCATCCCACCCCCGGGGGGAGTTCGAGGAATTCAATATGCTATTCCTGACATTATATCCTTTATCCTTTGGGCGTAAAAGTTGCGCTTTCTCCTCTCTCGGTGGAACCTCCCCGTTGGCCCCGGTGGCCGCGACACTGATCCTTGGCGGTGCGGGGGAGACGCACCGCGACGAGCACCTCAAGAATTGTAGGGTTTGTAGGCTTCCTTTCCTAATGTTGTTGTTCTGTGTTTGTTTGTTGCTGGTTGTCTCATTTGCTCGCTGTTGTTGTTGTTGTTGTTGTTGTTGTTGATGTGTCTCTGGTACCCGCCCTCCTTAGCCCGCGGGTGGCCAGGGGATGAGTATGTATTCATTAGGCACCGACCAGCGCCAGCTCGAACGTTAATTCGGTGAACATCAGCTCCCGGTGCGTTCGTTGGAGCAGCCTACGCTGGTGGTGGTCGGTTCTTGCTGTTGTTGTTACGCGAGATGAGATTTTGATCCTTGCGCGTACGTTGCGACGATACATATACCGCGTATAGCAACACCGCACCAAACGTGCCTAGCATGCACACACACACACACACACACACGTGGTGGTGCTGTGCGTCGCTTGAGACTTATTTCGACACCAGAAACAATGGTAGCAAAAATGAAGCACGATACGATATATTGAAACATTGAGAGCTTCTGCTCGAGCGAAAGCGAAAACTTTACCCCAAACTCCATTATTATTATGGTTGGTGGTGGAAGGTGCTGAAGCCACGCTTCTGCACGTGTACGCACACCTTGGTACGGGTTAATGGTGGCAGGGTAGAAGCAGGTTTTCGTTTCACCGCCGTTGTCGTCATCGTAGCACCCTTGCGCTGGTACTAATCTTAAATACAACATATCCCGTTTTTGGGCGTCTCTTTTCGCCGTCTGGGCTTCTGATGATGAGCTCATGAGCATAATGTTGTGTCTTTTGTCGTTTCGTTCGTTCGTTCGTTCGTTTCGGGGCCGGCAGAGAGGAGGTGGAAACGTGGAGCGAGGTTAAGGGGCTTTATCTTGTCTTAAACATTGCGCTCCGTAGTAGTAACGTGTAGCATCATCGCTCGGGAACGACGGACAGGAGCGCTAGGTGAGGCTAGGTGTTCTGCAGATTTCTCTGCTGTGGCGGTGCGCGTTCGCGGTCTCGGTCAAAACGGCAACCGTTGTTTGCGCACCGAAAACCGAACGCTACGCTGAACCCCCCGCTGGCCCGTTGTAATGGCGGTCGGAATTCAATTACACACTTTCTTGTACGACTTTGTTATCGTAATTTGGAGTACCACCGGTGGTACACGGTGTGGAGACACGGAAGGGGGGTGAGAGGCTCTGTAGAGGCCCCGGGACAGGGTTGTAGCCCGATTGCCGATGATACCGTTTAGAAGGGATGGTGAAACAAATTTTACTCCCATTTAATTGGCTTCGTTTCATCAGCCCTTTTTGCGTGGAGTGGATTGTGATGCTGATAGCACAAGGCAAACACTGCCGCGACCAGGAGTCACCGGACGACGATAGGGATCAGTGGAGAACCTTTCTCCTTTCTCTTTCTCTCTCTCGCGCTGTCTCTTGGCGACCTCTTGCCTTCTCGCACCGAAAAAGCTCTTTCATCTTGATCGAAGAGAGCAATGGCGCTGCCGAATGGCGTACAGGGATTTTAATGCTTATCTAGGTGGTGCTCCGTTCTCTGCGTTTATGCTGCCCGAATTGTGAACTGCCCTGCCCTAAATTATGGACCGATTGTTGAGCATCGTTGAAGGTTGGTTGGTTTATGAGCTCCGGGAAGGAGAGCTGTAATATGCTGCACGTCCGCAGTGAGCTTGCGCTGCAGCTGGTATGGTGGAAAATTTGCATCGACTTCCACTAGCAACCCTGGGAGTTCAAATTTGGAACACTTTTGAAGCCTTTTTCGGCCATCAGCTGTCGGACGCGCGCTAATCAGTTCACAATTACCGACCGGCGAGAGTTCCGAGCTTTGATCTCGCGGCTCATACGCAATCATATAGACGGTTGGTCGCTTCGTTCGATGATAAATCATTCGCGTGACGCGAGATTGACCGCGTTGGCAAAACCTCATTGGCTTGAGAAACAAAAAAAAAATAAAACAACCCCCCCCACCCAACGGTGATCATGGACGGTCGGTTGGATGCGGGGTAGTGGTGGTGGTTGTGAAATCAAAATTAATTTAAACCACTCCTCTCAACATCTCCTCCCCGAGTCAAACATGTCGCTTTTTCAGCCACCAACAACATACACACACACACACACACACACGAACTCTAAATAAATGCCGGGATACTGTGGCCAGCCGAAAGGGGGGAAAATTGATTTGACGATGAAAAACGTCATCATCCGCTCGCCATCGTCGGTGTTATGGTGCGCGCGCGCGCGGCTGGGAGGGAGGATTCGCATTCATTACAGGAGTTAGCGGAAGGCCATGAATTAATATCCCTATTA
>NC_064874.1:74853556-74883556 GCF_943734745.1 Anopheles darlingi | reverse complement strand
GAACCTAGTGAGCGTTGCGCACAAGACGTGGTGAGCTTATGGCGAAGCGTGTTTGAAGTGTAATATATCATCGCCGCAGCCCTGTTCCGGGTTTTTTTTACCCTTCCCCCTTCACCTCCACCTCCACCTCCACCCCGAGAACCACTTTCCGGGGACTCACTTTCGTCCCTTTCCAGTCGGTGCGGTCGGAACATATTAAAACGGAAAACAATAACTCGAGTCGAGTTGAGTCTCGAGGACCACCGACAGGCGGCGAGGACAGAGGCAAGTGCGGCCCTTTTCCGCAGTGACGGGGTCCTGCGGCAACCAATTGTTGATTGTTTTGGGAAATTAAAGCAATCGCAGGGGATGACGGTGTGTGTATATGGTTTGTTCGGAAGTGAGGTTGCATTAAAGTTTTTGCTTTTCGCCGATGGATTCTCGGTATACTGTTTGAAGTGAGCTTACATATCAGCTCAGAGATGGCTTTTTTGAGCTATCTCTGAATTTAAATGCATTCTGAATTTAAATGCATCAAACATTTTTTTGAATTTAAATGCAGGCCAAGAAGATTTAGAATTATAGTTGTTTTTAATGTAGCCCGTATTTCACTATCTAAAGCACGTTGTTTTTGTTATCAAATTTGTGTCCATTTAGGTCAGCAGATCCCAACAAGAACAATCATTGCAATCATGTTTGATAAACCATAGCGTATCGCACGTTTGCATCGTGGTCTTGGCTGGACTGGATCCGAGAACAGCCCAAACGGGTACGAGGTCAATGTTTTGCATTGAGTTAATCAAAGCTCTGCCTCTGGAGTCGGACACTTTCGGGCCATCGTTACGCTCCTTATCAGCTGCTTCTCGTCTCCGCTTTATCTACAAGAGGTACCTCTCACACGGCCATGTGATCAAAAGGAACCTCAAATGTACGCCGAGCGCGCGCTGCACGGTCACAGTGTGCTGAAGCATAGCACCACAAGCACAGCAAAAGTTTATGCTGCAGCAAACGAAGAACGAACGCCTGCGGGCATAATGCTGCTGCTGCTGTTGCTGCTGATGCTGAGTTAAGCGTTCACTGCCGTGCAGGGTATGCAAACAGCCCAGCCCAAGCCGTGTAATGCGATATAATCTTGGAGTAGCAGCACACAGGACCAGCAGCTGTCCTAGTGGAAGAACTCTACAAATGGTGGACCCGGTTTGTCACTCGGATTGAAGCATTCTCAAATCAACTCTTAGTTCATGCTACCCCCCGGGGACCTGGGTAGGACCTCACCGATTGTCCTTTACTTCGGCATGCCAGAGAGCGGGAAATGCCAGCAATCCAGGCGGGACACTACGGTGTAACTATGCTCGGCGGAGTTCACGGCCTGGCGCATTCTTTTGCACCGCCAGTCAACAAGGACCGGCCGGCCTGATGCTTGGAAGTTCCGTCGAGCAGAATTCCTCGGCATCAGCATCGGCAGCAGCATGGACGTCACAGTCAGGGCTGGCCAGCATCTCCAGTCGGTGCACCAGTACCCAGTGCAAGCCCGGGGCTTGCAATGGATATATAATCAAATGTCGACACGAGCAGCTTGATGACTCTTCGTCCTTCGTCGTCGTCGTCGTCGTCCACATTGTTCTCTGCGTTGGTAGGAGTCCAAGCGGTCCACGAGTTGGTCGTTCGAGGTCGAGGAGTAAGCCTCGAGGCTTGCGATCGTTTCCCTCGTTTGACGTTTCGCTATTCCGCTGCAGTTCCGTCCTTGCAAGAGCTGCCTTAGTCTGCTTTCCAGAGCTTGGAATCGATTTCTACCGAAGGGCACTATGGAACCGTCCAGTGTTCTCCGCTTGGACGCTCCGGGCAATTTCAAACTGTAACCTACACTCGCACACACACATGCACACATGGTTGGCTCGATTCTGGAACCTATAACTAGTTCGACTTCCAGTTAATCAAAATGCCTTGTGTTCTTGGAGCGTCAACGTCAACAACGTCCGGCTGCCAAACTATTACCCCGGTGTCTTGGGGGCATTTTTGGGGTGAGGGGGGTTATGTGACGTGATGCTATTCCCGTAGTTCGTCTGCCTCACTTGTCGAAAGCAGACAACTCGAGTTTGGTTGGTTGTGTTGTGTTGTCCCCAAGGGCTTTAATCGTGACGTGGCGGCACATTGGCCAATGCCTTTTGCAAATTTTGTTTGTAATCACCAAATGATGGAGCAAATTGTATGAGAGTGAGGAAAAAAAAACAAAGCGAGGCTGTGGTTGATGGACATCCGATTGGATTCCGATTTTCTCGAATTCTTTCGGTCATTTGGGGGTTTTCGGAATCAGTCAATCAGATTTACTCCCCCCGGGGGTATGGCATTTCAACCCAATGCCGAGCAGCCAATACGCTGTGGTGTGTGTGTGTGTTTGTGTCATCTCAGTTGCAAATTGTTACTAATATTTAATTTTTACAAAATACTCACCTGAAGCGTATTGACCAAAGTCAACGTTCGAGGTTCGAGTGCTTGGTTTTTGTCGGTTTCTCGCATTTGTTTTATGCATTCCATCAATCATTCAAGCGGAATGCTGTTGAAAAAACGAGAACGAATCTCATCCGTGCATTGCATGGCCTATACCTATGCTAAATACACCCCCGGATACATACGAGATGGATGTGATTCCGATTGAATTATTCCATCCATTAGTCGCGTGTGTGGCCGCCGGTGTGCGTTTTATGCGCGTTTGGAACCGTTTGGGAGCTGACCACGTCCGAGCACGTCGATGACGACACATGATCCCCTTGACACACGATATGATCGATCTGGTGGATTTAAGCAAAAAAAAAAAAAAAACGGTGTGCGTGCATCATTACTAACACCATCGATATGTTGCGAATCCGAGGCCAGGGCTGTCCATCACCACCACCACCACCATTGTCACTGTCAGCCCCTGTCCAGGTGACAGAACAAAGCCCGAGGTTCCACAAACAATATCATTTGCGAACAGCAAACTAGTAGAGTAGTACACCTACCCTCGGCCTACCGTTCACACACACACACCAACGCACACTTTATGCCAGTCTCGTAGGGGGCCATGATTTGCCCGTCCATCACGCCGGTGGCCACACTCCCGGGGGGGAGGGAGGCTACGGAGTGTTGCTCGATTTATGCGTTTTTGAAAATCGTTCCACCATTCGACGACGAGTTTTCAAAAGCCCGAACTGTCTCGTGTGGCCAATGGTGGTTCCCGGTGAGCGGGCGGGTGCGGAGGTGGTGAATCAAAAAATCATTTGTCAAAACTCGGCTCCTTGGGTGCGGGGGATGATGTGCTGTGCACTCACTCACTCTGTCTCTCTCACCGGTGTCTCTTCCCACACACACATACACACACACACACACGTTACGTTTGCAAACATTATGCTCAACGTCATCGTTCTTCATTTTATGGCCATCAACTGTGGTGTAGCCGAGTTCTGGTTCCATTCTGAGGCCAGCAGGCGAACTCTCTCTTTCTCTCTCTCTCTCTCTCTCTCTCTCTCTCTCTCTCTCTCTCCCTCTCTCTCTGTGTCTCGTTCCCCTCCCCGCAGACGGCTATCATTTGCGCCGGTACGATTATGCTGCAGTCCTCGCATCGTCCTCCCTAGCACACAGCGCGTGCACAGTTTGCTGTTTGCTTCGTGGCCCCCAAACGGCCCGCAGCATAATCGGTTATGGCCACGGCCTGCGGGACGGGAAAAGCGGCCAAAGCATGATTCATGTCTACCAGCACGCCCCTTCCCACCCTCTCTGTCTCTTAAACAACCGCAAAGGCTGAAGGCTGGTGAGCTCGTTCTAGATCAACTGTTTCCTAAATGCAGTTACGCGTGACGGGGACGACGATACGCCGGGAACGGGAGCAGCAGTACCGTAAATGCATGCATGCACTGGCCATAACTCAAAAGCCTCAACCAACCGACCAACCGACCGACCGACCGACCGGCCGGGCGTTATGATGTATTGTCTTTTCCCGGCTCATCGAACGCGTCTATCCGCGGTCGGTGCGGGTATACCGAGCGATACAAGATGATAACCCGATGGATATTGTGCTTTAAATGCGACAACGTGATGCGTGTCTATCGTGCGTGACAAAGTGGAGTAGGTGGAAGGGAGGCGGGGGGGGGGGGGGAGGGTCTGGTTCCACTATGTTTGCAGCTTTCGCGCAGCTCCAGCTCAAGGGATCACATCACACATGCTGCCACATGCTGCTGCTACTGCTGTTGATGGATGTTGACGGGCGCCTGTGCCCGTGTGATGGATTCGCGCGGGGAATAAATGTTTGAGTGTGAGTTGCGTTTAATGATTTGGTGCTAGGCTATTTGCGCTTATGTGCTTGTTATTGGCTGTATTTTGTCGGAATTTTGTGTTTTTAAAATGCGGATTTATTAAACAACTAATGGGCTTGAGAGGAACGCGACGTTCTAAATATTTGTCAGTGAAATTTATTTCTTCTCGTGAATGTAGTTTGAGTTTTGCAACAAAAATCACTATTACGGCAAACACATTAAAAACCAAATACCGTTTTTTTTTTTCATAAAACGCTGCTCCCGAATTGACAGTAAATTGTTGTAGTGCTTAGCAAATCTCAAATCCAAAAATTATCAAAACTTTAAATTTAATCCTCAAATATCCACCAAAAATTGTTGTAGAGAAAGGTGGGGCAAAAGTTCGAATTAGGCTTCTCCAGTAAACGGCTTCACCGATTCGAACACTATGCTCGTTTGAAAGGCCTTGAAATCACCTCACCATACGTGGTTTTGTTTTTGGTTTGGATTTTAAATGTTAGAGAAATGCGTTGTCTTACAATTTTTGCAATTTCTATCTAATTTTAAGAGTTTTTGGAAACAGTATCATGGACATTTCCTACATCAAAACTTCATTAGCGACGGAGAACACAAAATTAACATAGATTCCATCGGTATAGTCCTTTTTTTGAAACACAAACGGAAAGTTTTGCATTTGCCACTTTCTCAGAAATGTTCCTAGTGGGACAAACGTTCGTTCTCATTGTGGGGTAAAACTGCGAACTCATTGCTAGGGCAAAAATAGCTGATTGAGTTGAGTTAATAAAAGAGTAAAAACACAGAAAATGTACACATTACTTTGTGAATTACTTGAAACACTGCTGATTTTAAAGGATCGAACTTTTGCTCCACTGGTGGAGAAAAAGATCATTTCGAGAGTTGCCTAGAATTATCCATTTGCTTGTATTATTCCAGTAGAGAGATAAACGGTTATTGAATAATTAAGTGCATTTTCTCAGTTGTAACTTTATTTATTTTATAAAAATAAAAATCGACTAAGGCCAAACTTTTGCCCCACCTTACTCTAAAGTTATAGTTTGGTATAACATACAGGCTCAAAATTTTGCTGGATTGTTTCGATACAAAAAAATGTCCAAACTGAGCCTGTCTTGGGCCTGTCATAACTTAAGCTCCCTCCCTTGATGGATTCTACTGAATTTAAATCCTTTTCTGCTACATTTGATATGCGAGCAGCATGGTTGGAAATATAATGTTGCATGTTTGTTTATGAATTTTTGATGAAAAGCTCATCTCGGTGGAAAGGAAAATCCTAGCGCAAACTGTGAGCATTTTCCGTGAACTTTAGGCACTCCACAATGGCAAGAAGCACGAGCCTCCTCACTACTCGCAGAGTTCATAATGAATTCCTGGAAACGGAGAATGAGCATCGGCATATTCCGAGACCGTGCCACATGATTTGGCCGCTGCTAGACATTCCGCTATGTATCCCGTATTCGTCGGGCCTTGATTGTGTGCAAGGACGGACGGAAAGCAAACGGTGGGTTGTTGGCACTCTCCCCACCACCCCCACCCCCAACATCGACATTAGTGAATGCACTCACCGTTGGGCATCAACAAACGTTATTAATTGGCTCAATGGAAATGCTTTCCGAGTGCCAAGCCGCACTCAATCTCAACTTAGTGGCACCGATCGGCCAATTAGTGGAATGCGGCTATTACCACGTCCCGCACCTCCCCGTCCCGCCAACAGGGCACACGGGGGCATTAATCGGATACGGCAACACCGAACCAAGCACCTCATGCGGTGCCACCTTTGACCTGGAAGAGCTGCCCCTTGGATGTGGGGGCCATGAAATAAGATGGCCATTACTCACGCAAAACGGTCAAGGAATCCCAGGTCCAGTACCATTTCACCTCCCATTTACATTCCAGTGTCCGGTGTCCGGTGCGAGAGGACTTGTTGATTGCTCCGGGGATATGAGGTGGGGAGATGGCAATAAACCAAACGGATGGATTATGCTCGAGCGGAGTTTTCAATATCCGGTGATCCGGTCTTGACTGCTGCCGGTACCGGTGCGGACATTTGGTGCGGCTGCTTATGAATTATGAACAAGCCGCTATCTGCACTCGATCAGCGGTGTCGATTACCGAGGCTGGTTGGCTGGCTGGCCATTTGATTAAGGTGCACCGTTTTGCTTACCCCGAAGTGGACCATTTATGGTGTGCTGAGTGAAGGGATCGTTGAGCGTTCTTTTTTGCTGTTGTTCTGAAATCGATTAACGGAAGGGCGCACTAGGTACGAGGGCGTTAATTAACGTGCTCCGACGATGAATGGCATTCCCGGTATGCTCCATTACGTGGTACGGAATGTGTGCGCCCGGTATGCGATCGTCGTTGCAGCGATGAATGTTGATTTGGCTTTAAAAACGAGATTTTCTCGTGTTTATTTTTTCTCTCGGAATAAAGAACCTTATGCTTATCATAAACGGTGGCCTTAGGAGCTTAGGTCTTCGGAGAAATGCTTCACCACCCACCCGTACCTCCCACAGTCCGGTGGTCACCGGCCTAAGGTTCATTCACTTTCAAAGAACTTTCTTATGACGTTAACACCGTCCGTCCTGTCCGTCCGTCCAAAGCGAACCAAGATCTCGTCTCGAGCATCGAACGCCCACTCAGGTGGAATGGTTTCCACCATTCGGGCGCGGAGAAAGTTTTTCCAGCAGGACAGCAGCAGTAGCAGCCCCACTTTTTGAAGCGTTTGCTTCCTCCGTTCGTCTCCCCAAAACTCGTGCAAATTCAACTGACGCGATGCCGCCGCTCAAACAGAAACCTCATCCTTGGGCATTCTTCCACCCCTCCTTCCCGAAAAGAACAACAAAAAGAAGAGCTGGAAAGCGTGTGTGTGTGTGTGCGCTGCATACATGGCATATCACTGCTGCTGCTGCTGCGCGACATAGCAACGATTCGCGTGCCGGCGACATCAAAGCGGTGTATGTGGAGCTCCAGTAGCTCCAGTTTCCGCTCTGGTATGATGCGGCATAAAAACAACATCCAGCGACGCTTACACTTCAAAAAAAAAAAAAAAAGAAAACGAAACCTCCCGAGGGCCCCGGTCCCCGGATGCCAGTGGAAGGAAAAGTGGAAAACGGGAAGGGCAGAATAATAAAAACAGTGGGAAATAAAATAAGCGAAACGCAAGGAACGCGCACACACGCATTCTAGGCGTAGAGAGCGTGCCTTGGCAAAACGTTCCAGGCACACGGCACACACACACGTTGCGTAACTCACGCCACCGCGGTGCGCCCAGCCTCAGCGTTCAGGCGAAGAAACGGTGCTTTCGGTAACGATGAAGAGCACACCTTGCGTTGCGTTGGTTGCGCGTTGGAACCGTTCCGCTTGGATACGGGGCGTTCGCAGCTGCCCAGGCATCTGGAGGAATGTAAACTCTGCATCAGCACTGGCGTCTAAGAGAGAGAGAGAGAGAGAGAGAGAAAATGCGCGAGAAACTGAGATACACACAAGGAACGCTCAAGGAACGTCCTTTGATTCTTAAAAAATGTTCTCCTTTGTGGGAGCGCCCCCCCGGGGGAAGGAGCACAACCTACGCAGCATCGGCGGATGAACGATAGCTCACCAACCAACCAACCAACCAGCCAGCCAGCCAGCTAGCGAGCGTACCATATGGTGGCCATCGTTAAAGCATTATTACTCTAATCGTCCTACCGCTGGCTGTTTCATTCCCGTACAGCTTCTTATGAGCTTCCACGGCACTGTGTGTGTGTGTGTGTGTGTGTGTGTGTGTGTGTGCACATTAATTCGTTTTTCTATTTTCAACATTCGTCACTCTTCTAGACGGGTGTGGCTCGTTCTTGCAAACCGCAAACGGCAAACGGTTGCTCCGTGGCGTTCCAGATCGTTGCCTGGTTACAATGCCCGGGCATCCGATCCGGCACTCGATACCACGCCGGCTGGCTGGCTGGCTGGCTGGTAGGATGTGGTTCTGCTTACTTACACCATGCTCGGTATGCTCGTGGCTCGGTAGCATGCAAACATGTGGCTATTATGGATAGCTCAGGCTACGATAGGTTGGTGTAGCGCATCGGAATGACCAAAGGATGATGCTAGAGTATCCTGCATCTGGGCTCCTGTTGGCTCGATGCTATAAATCATCCTTTGCGCTGCTGTTGCTGCTGCCATCGAAGGGAAGCGATCGCTTTTTTCTTTCTTCGCGTCTAGCATCGCGTCGGTCTGTGTCCTGTGGCAATAGAACGCTTTCACCGAACGGAACGGAGAAAATCGCCAGTTGGTTGCGGCGTGCACAACAAATCTCCAATCCAGAGCCCTTCCCCTTTTGGGGGGGAAAACTCTGGATAACAGAAGGCCAACGCCATCGAGTGCATTCGTGAGAGAGAGTTTCGGAAACCAAAAGGACGACGACAACGACGACGACAATGCAGACAACGGTGTGTTCGCTGAATTGCAGTTGACAGTCTCCGGGAGCTGGCCAGCCGGCTGGGAAGATGCATTGCATCGTTGCCGGCCGCCATGTTCAGTGTCCAATATCGAGAAGAATTGAGGTCCTTCCGTTCCGTGGATTACCAGCACTGGGATAAATCCTTAAAAAGAGCTTAAGGCGAAGTAGCGCAGCGGACAACCATTCTTCATTACTCCCGACAACGACGGCACACTGGACACTACTGCCGCCAGTTCGGTCGAGTAGTTCACAAGGTTATGGTCTTGCGAACAGACCAAGGCACTCGGTATGATGGACGAGAGAGAGAGAGAGAGAGAGAGAGAGAGAGAGAGAGAGAGAGAGAGAGAGAGAGAGAGAGAGAGAGAGAGAGAGAGAGAGAGAGAGAGAGAGAGAGCGAAAAGGAATAAAAGGGATGGATCCGGATCGAACAGAGTTCTTGCGTTCGTGCTTGGCGGATCAACTGGTGCACTGTTACCGGACTTACCGGAGTGATGTTCAAGTGTAATCCTTGTCACACACACACACACGAGCGCGCACGCTGACGCTGACTGTCTTCATTCTGTCCTAACTGTCCTGCGTCCTGCGTTTGCGAATGTGATTCCGTTCACGCGCTTCGAAGTTCGGCCGGAGTTCGGAGTTTGGTCCAGCTGGAAGGGCATGTTGGACATGAGAAAATGCTCTCTCCCGAACCGAGTGCGAAGGACACGAGACACCGACCGACACACTCAGAGTACAGGGTTATGAATGATCACCAGCCGCACCCCGAACTGTCGTTGCTCGTTGACACCAAGGAGCCATGGTGGGACCCACACGACCAACCCCCAAAGGACCCACGAATGGCACGTCCGGGAATGTGAGAAAATATTTAATAATGTGAAGTACGCTTCTAATACCCCATTCGCCACCATTCGTGACAGTCCAACCGACAGCCCTGCACCAAGAGAGATGCTGGTTGTTGCTCTCTATCTCTCTCTCCCTCTCTCTGTGCGCTTTGCAGCTGCCAGTCAATCGGTTCTTCGAGTCGAGGTCAGCAGCAGCAGCAGCTGGGACAGGGGGTATTCCAAGAATCGATGTGTCAAGCTGCTAGTCCTTTTATCCGTATCAGCAATTTTTCTCGTCCTCGGTCCTCCGGACTCCGGCTCCTGGTGGTTAATCGTCTCGAGGAGGAGTTTAGAAACCCGACTCCCTTCCCGGTGGAGTGGCAACTAGAGATCAGAGATCAGATAGTACCAGCACCAGTACCAACCTTGAATCCTTCTTTCTGCTCCGCACTATCTTTCATTATCATCGCTGCGTCACTTGCAGTGCAGTGCAGTGCAGTGCATTGGAGCAGATGCACGGCAGATGCAGGTGCACTCGGTCTGGTGTGCTGTCTTCGAAATGGAGAATCCGCTGCGCTGCTATGCGCCGCTAGCTTTGCCCTCTTTGCGTCCCCTTCGTTTTGTCGCATTATTCGTGTGCCAAGGCCCAAGCCGTGGAACCTCATCTCATAACTCACCTTCTGCGCAACCGTAACCGTAACAAAAGAACGATGCGGATTCTGCGGAGCAGCACCGACGAAGGAGCAGCAACCACCACCACCAGCACGACTCCCTGGAGCAGGTGGCAAATGATTCGGAAAGATTTTCCCCTCACTCCCCAGCAGAAGCAAGCTTTCCACAACATTGGCGCTCGTCGTCGTCGTCGTCGTCCTGGTCGGTGATGCATGGTTTTCGCCTGGCGCCTGGTGCCCGTTTCGTGCACCTTGTTCCAACCACAAAAAAGAAAAAGGAGCAAGTCCCTATACGATGATGATGCTCTACGGCGGCGAGAAACCAATTAATCACCGTTCGGGGTGGTTTGCCATTTGCCGGTTCTGTGGTGGTCGTGGTGGTACTCCGAATTGGCTTTCTTGGGACCTGGGACCCCGCTAGTTTGCAAGTTAATCGATATTCATGCTGTGCTGCGTCTAGACTGGTCGTTGAGGATGGAAATTACACCGAACTGGAACTGGTGATGATTGGTAGGGGGCCAATCATTGCGGTCGTTGTTGTGGCACCTCACCGGTCGCACACGATGCGCACAACAGCACACTATCTGTCACCGGTGGCAACAGCACCACCACCACCAACACAACACGCGATGACGATGAAAAGGCGGAACGAAAAACGGGGATGATGGATGGTGTTGCTGCTGTGGGTAATGAAACGATGCAATTGCTTGCATCGATGATGTCGTCTGTCCTGAGGCCGTTCCTTGCACTCCCTTGCATCTTACTCCTTGCATATCAATTTTGCTTTTCCTTCTCCTTTTTTGTTCTGGTGTTCGTTGCGGATGGAGCAAATATTAATTTACCGACGCAATATACACCGTCTCGTACAGCGTTTGGTATTGGAAATGTTGGCAAACGAGAGGGTGTCATCCCCCTACATACACATACACACACCGACACATGAACACCGTCAAACACAGCATCCCGTTTCCAGCCGTGGTGTCGCTGATTGTCGACAAATTTATGCCACAAACATGGCGGCGGCGGCGGCGGCGGCCACAAGGTGCCAACACGGCGCGCCAGCAACACGGAGACGTGACAACGCCCGCTGTGTGTTCGCTGATAAGAATGGTGGTCTCCCCGCGGTAGCGCAACACCAACACCGTCGAAAACCGTCGCCATCCGCTAGCAACAGCAACATGGCTGACGGTGGCACTCGTGCGCACCGCACGCTGCCAGATAAAGAGAATTCTTCGCAAGAGCGTATTGCGTCTTGGTGCGTGTCCTCATTAAGAGAGAGAGGACCGAGCAAAGGGCCCGGCCTGTGGACGGTTTTCGGTTTTCTAAAGGTGTGACTAAAGGTCGCGATCGCGCGATTCCGGAGCCATTTTAGGGGGGCGATGCGCCATGGTAGGAAAGAAAAAAGAAATAAAAAAATTAAACGAACTGGAAAGCCTTAAAATCCCCCCTCGAACGTCTCATGTACGAGCGGTGTAGCGATGTGTGCAACGAAAAAAACGGTTACAATTTAACACGCACACTACTACTACTGCAGTAGCATCGCACATTGTTGTCAGGTGAGGCTGTGATCCGATTGCGAACGAACATTCCGGGTGTTTTTTTTCTTCTTATCCCGCATCACCATACACCACGCGAGTGACAAGAAAAAAAAGGCTACCAAACCCTCTAACACAAACAAACCAACCGAACGGATGGTTCCGTGCGTGATGCTCCACGATTAGCTGCATTCGTTCGTCACGCTTCGACGCGTGTGAGGAAATGATGCGTAAGCGATGCGGTGAGGAGGAGGAGGAGGAGGAGGAGAAGGAGGAGAAGGAGGAGAAGGAGGGCTCGGTTGTGATACCAGTTTGTCAGGAGGTGTCACTGTCGGTTTCGGACACTGGCACCGGCCGTTTGGCCTGAAGCAACCAACTTTTCAACCGTTCGCACTACTACTCCGTTCAAGTGTATTGAACGCGCCATTGGCCACGCTTTGGTGCCCCCATCAAATGTCACCCAGTGTGCGGACACGATTGTTGCCGAAAGTCGAGAATGCTGTGATGCTGCAGCATAGCAGCAGACGCGGGTTTTTGTTGCGAAAAAAGTTGCAAAAAATCAATCGAAAAATGAGCAACTTTGTTACACTGTTTTGAGTAGCTATCACACGCTCCTTTTTGGGGATAGTTTTGCCAAGCAAACAAACCAATCCGACGATGCTCCCCTTAAATACATCCAAACGGACCGCCACCACCACGGGGCAAGTTTTTGGGGTCAGTCAGAAAATGAAATACAGAAACAAAACAAAAAAAAAATACCCAAACAACTTTGCTCTAACTGTCTCGCAATTGGTCAATTCGATTGTCAAAGAGCACCTCTCGATGTCCCTCGGTCTGTGTCGGTCTGTCTGTGTCTGTGTCTGTGGTCGCGTGACCGTGGCGTTGGTATGCGACGCGCTGGTGCAACTTTTGCGTTCGAATAGCTTTAGTTTCGTCATGGCGGCAAAACGGCGCTTTGGCACCTGCAGGGCAGCTAAAATGGCCCAAAACAGGGCAGAGCGAGTGCGCAAAGGCAAAGCTGAAGCAGAAAGAAGACGAAGACGCACTCGACGAGTTAAGCGGAGAGTTTTCATTCAACGGGGTGGTGCTGGTGCGTGTAGAGGGTACACGGGGGACACTCTACGTCTGGCCCCGAATTGGGTGTTTCGCAGATAGTGAAAATGTTTGTTTCACGCTCCGGCGGAGCAGAACTGGCAGCAACCCGGTGAAGTCGCGCTGGGCTTCTGGAATGGCAAAAGCGGGGGGGAACGGAGTTGGGGGTAGGGTACTATTTGGCAGCTCATTCCACGGAGAGCGCTCCGGCCTCTCTGACCTGCTCCTCTCGATCGCGTGCTGCACCACTTTAAGAAAATTCCCATTTATCGATGGCCGGCCCGGCCCGGCGGGAAGGGGATCGTTTCATGAATCATTTCATTGGAAGGCACGGTTTTAAAATCATTGTGTGGTGGAAACGGTGCAAGACAAATAGTTGAAACAGTCAAGTGGCACTAGCGTTCGAGCCCCGACTCGTTCCCCCCCCCTCCCTTAAAACACATCCCGACGATGGCTGACTCCGAAATTACCAGCCACGAGCCGCCATGCAATCGTGCAGAGAGTGCATAGTTTCGAGAGCGGGGCCTCGTGAAGTTAGCGTAGGAATTCAATTAAAAAGTTCACAAATGAAGTAGAACTTTGATCAATCTGCGGCACAAAACCGCCACCGACGCTCGCAACCACCCCTCCTTGGGCCATTCGCCGATCGCCATTCGCCAACGTGAGTTTTAGTCGGAAGAAGTTAGAGTAGAGTTTGTCGGAACTGCTCATCTGGTGGCCGGGACGCGGCATTATTGTTTTACTGATACTGGTGGATGAGCAGGATGAGCAGAAAGCATTACCACACCACACGTTGGAGGTATGTCAATTGACTCGTGGGGGGAAACGAACTCATCGTTTCCTATCCGCGAGCGACGCTGCTGTTCTGTTTCGGTGGATTGAAAACTAGAAACCATTGAAAATCTTCAGTTCAAAACCGATTGTTTGTGTACCGTGTTATTGGCGCGAAAATCTGGAGTTCAATCACCACTTTTCAATCGTCAGCACTCTGCAGATACTCATTTACAACAATGATGCACCAGCAAAGAGAAAGCAAAGTGTGTAGCAGTAGTGGTGGTGGTGGTGGTGGCCCTGCTGTGTCGAACTTTCTGACTCAACCGCAACGGCAAACGATTCAAAACCAGAAGGACCGGTATAGGGAATGCTTGGTGGAAAAGTTTTCCCTACCCGTAAAACCAATCTCTTGCATCTCTCGGCCCCTCTTCTCTTGCTATTAGACATTTTGGGGTTTTAATTAAGCTTCCATTCAATGGGGCAACTCTTATCCAAGCGACAGATAGATAAGGAGAGCTAGAGAGAGCTAGAGAGAGAGGGAAATAAAAGCAGCAAGTGAGACAGTGACATTCCTGCCGACGACTCCCGGTTCTGATTTGTTCTGGAGTGTTTTAATTATCCTCATTGCTGTGTGGCCATTCTGCATAGATCAGGTTCAGATTTTTGGGAACAGAGGAGGGAACTCACAGACACCGCAACGTGGCACTCGCGCTAATAGTGCCAGAGGAAAGGAATTTCCATTTTCATGGTTTTCCTTCCGCTCTCCGGTGATCCCCGGTGCTGTAATGGTTGCTGCTACACGAGTTATGTCATCCGTCGGTGGTCCATCCCCCCCCTAAAAGTGACATCCGAGTTTGCATAAAACTGTGCGACACTCCAGACCTCCACTGTCCAGGTTGTGACATTTGTTTTTAGGGAAAATTAGGGGAACGTTGCAATCTCGTACCAGAACAGAAGGATATAATTGACTTTCATGTGCCCCGAAAATGATGAAGTTAAACAGTAAACGACGGTTTCCAATTCCAAACTCACCACCACCACCACTGCCAGCTGTCGAAGGGTGTCGAGCATTTCGTGACTGCATTCCTAGTCACGGGTACAACGCGTACCATCCCGTGAACGGTGCAGGGCATTAGCGGGGTGCCAATAATCTCCCGTGCCGTGGTCGTGCTTTTATGTTGCAGGGTAATGGGTTCACCATTCACGGCTTCACATCAAAGTGCGTCATTTACGCCTCGCGCCTCGATCTGTAACGGTGCAGTAAATGGGCGAAATCAAAAATTAATTCCCTCTCCCCCCCGGGGGTGACCAGGGAACACTGACAGCAACGGTGCTACGGGGCTGAAAGGGAGGTATGGTTGCGGGGGTAGCACCATAAAATTGCCAGAAGCCGCCATTTGCAGCCGCCCGTTCGGTAAGGCTCATTACGAGCGGTCGGTTCCATTAGGAAGTTAGCACACACCGAGGCAGTAGAGGAGAAGGAGGAGGGGAGGTGGAAGGCCTGCACACCAGATAAGGGTCGCTCGGTCCTTCGGTTTTATGTTGTAGCTGGCTGGCGTTCTGGCACCCCTTCCGCCACTACGCCGCGCATTTTTTGGGACAACGGGACATTGGCCCAGTGAACTAGATTCTGGTGGTCCTCTGGTGCTCTTCGGGTGGTGTTGGTGTCTTCCTTGGGACCATCAGGAGGCTGGTCAGTCGGTGGCGATGACGGCATTTGTCCTTTCATCGTCTTTCGATTCCCGGATTTTTTTTATGGAGGCGCCTGGTACCCCGTAACTCTGCACAAACGAGAATGATGATACTGATGATGATGATGATGACGACGAGCAAAATGATGGCGCAAGGTGGCTGGCTCATGATGGATGGCACGTTATCGTGCGCTCGGCACTCAAACTCATCTAACGACGAGCAATCCATTCCACACATCCGTCGTTTTCCGTGTTCCATACGAGGAGGGGTAAGATGGGGGTGGTGGTGTGTTTCACCCCCACCCCAACGATATTTGAGCCCAGGATGTCCAGGATTGTCACACATGCCCTTGGTCAAGTGGAATGTCAAGATTATGGAAAGCAATTTTCCCCATAAACGATCGGAATGCGTTTCCGGTTTTTCCTTTTCAACATGGAGCCATTTCATGAATAATTCATGCAATTGACATATGGCGTAGTTGTGTGCGTGCGCGCGCCCGGTCATCCCGGTCATTGTTGTCGTCGTAGCCACACGTCACTTCTCCTCTCGCCACTTGTTTCGGTTGCTAAATTTTTTAACAAAACTCACCCCTCCCCTCAGCACCCTTCGGAATGTGTAAGCAGTGTGTCCACATTAGTGTGTTAGTGGCTCAGGAGATGCGAGAATAAATTGCTCCTTCACCGTAACATGATTAGACGGGGCAATCTAATTTCGTTTTCCTTCATTTGCTGCGCCCCCGGGGTCTCTAGGCTGACCAACCGACCCACCCGACCGACCGAGCGCCTCCATCGAAACAGACAATGAAAAATCACGAAACGGAACGGGAAAAAATCCCAGTTCATCAAAGAGCGAACTGCCGGAGGGCCTCGGAGGGCTTTTCATTCTCTGCCTCTCTTCCGCTTTCTCTCCCTCTCAGGGTCTCTCGTGGGAATTGCCTTTGGCTCTCCGCTGAATAGCAGGAGTTTGAACAAAACAAAAACGACAACGACTTCTCATTTCGTTTAGCCCGCCCGCCGAAGATGGAATGCTGTTATCTGGTGCCTTGCATTGTATTCCTCTGTGACGCACGGGCCCGGAGCGCGAGAGGGGGTCGCTCGTGTCGTGTCTTCTTTGTTGCTGAAAATAGACGCGCCGCTTCCGGCGGTTCTCGACGGTACGGATTCCGGGCACGGAAAGCAATTGTCATCTAAATGTCTCCATCGCGCGAATGGTGCAATGACGACGGGTGCGTGTGTGTGTGTCTTTGTGGAAACGAGCATTTGATCTGCTCGGCCATCGGTTGGTCTGTCTCCTTGAGCTAATTAGATGCTTGAAAGACGTTCTACTACGTTCTGATCGGAGCTTCAAGATTTTCAAGAACCGTTGTAGGCAGTACATCGTTTAACGCACGATTCGCAATGGCGTTTGCTTCACGCGCGCGAAATCAAATCATCGGCCAGTTGTTGTTTTTCTTTCATTTTCCAACCTCGCCACCCCGGGTGGGGGCAGGTGTTCAATGGTCGATTTTCTCGATTCTAATCGACAGCGAGATGAATTCTCGCACCCGGTGCCGCGAGGTGAGCGCGAGATTGAAATATGCCGGTTCGGTTATTGGTTCGTCGATTTCGCTTTGGTCGAAATCAAGTTTTGTTCCTTTTCAAAAGCCGTACCGTGGGTGCCGCTACTTAAATTGGTGCCCCTTGGCGGGGTAATGGAATATTTCGGGAACACCAACAACAACACACCTGATAGCCCTTCGCGCGTGCCCCTCCCCCAATTTTATTTCCTTCCGCCTATCGTTCCGTTTTAAGTTCCGTTTTGTCGCTTCGCTGATCGATTCCAATTCATGTCGATGCTCGACGGGTGGTGGTGACCCCACGCATTTTGAAAAAAGGAAGAAAAACGAAAAGAAGAAAAAAAAACCAAAAAAAAAACAGGAAAACCAACAAAAGCTTTCCCGATGCCGATGGCGAACCGAAATCGAAGATTATCGAATCGATTTCGGATTGTAGATGAGGCCTCGCCAGTCCCGTTTGACGTGGGCCGCACCACAGTTTGGCATTTCTTCCACCTCCAGACGACCCCCTTCCCTACTTCCCTTTTTCCCCTTCTTGTTCGAGTCCGAGTGAAGAGTATCCTTTTTGCGTTTTTGTTGGATTGCCCTCTCGCACACACACACACACGCACATGCACACTTTCTATGGTAGCTTGGTGGACTCGCCCCCGGGGGGCACCATGGCGCGAAGCCACTTCGTCCACAGGGGGTGGGGGTAGCGTATGCAGTGAGAGGAAAAATAAACTTAATTCTGCTTTGCGCCCCCTTCCCCCTTAAGGCATGCGGAGGGCGGACATCATCTCCGGTTGGATACGACGACGACGAGGATGACGACGACGATGACGACCATTCGATGGTAGACATTCCGAAGGATTCCCTAAAGTGTACAGCTGGAATGTGCTTTATGAAGGCGAAAGATGAAAGCCGTGAACGCCGTCTGCATGACAATAACGGTCGGTTGATGATGGGTTTGATGGCGGCCGACTAGCTCACACACACACACACACACGCGCGTGCACGCACACACACAGGTTTTCTTCGTCTCTTTGATGTCGCTCTCTCGATCGAGCCTTTTTTTTGTCTGTCGCAGGACATGCTCCTGGTGGTGGTGTTGGTGTTGGTGGAAGCAAAGTTTGGTTGGAATTTCCATTCCATCATTGGGAGTTGAAGGCTCTTCCGGAGGAGGTGCTTGCATCGCTTTTCGTCTCCAACGACGGTAACCCAGATAATACCTTTTCGGAATGCTTGTTTTCCCCGGGAATTGTACCTTACCTTGGGGTGGGCATCGGTTTAAAAGTTGCGTCAAGGGTTAGCGATGGAGATGGAGATTGGAAAGCCACCAGCCAGCAGAAGCAGAAGGTGAAGGCTCGTCGTTATGAATGATAACTAGCTTACACCTGCACCATACATTGCTACCGCCTGGCAGAGAAGAGATACCTGGACAGTGGCTAGACAGAATGGCTTAAAATGGGTTTTTGTGTGTTTTTTGTTTTCATTATTTTTGTTCTTGTTCGTTGTGATGGTTTCTTGGGTTTCATCTTTTGGTCTCACAAACAGAATACTCGAACTTTCGCAATCACGATGAGAGAAACAAACTCTAAGCTGCCCTTCTATTCCCAATACTTCGACAAACAATACAATAAAAAAACAAAAATCCCAACCACAGAAACTCCCATATAGTGAGCATGGTTGCGAGTTGCTTCAAATATTGGGCAAATAAATGAGAAATTCCGCCCTACCAGTAACGATTTCGTACAAATGTTGATAGACAAAAGGACCACCCTGTACATATCGATGTACAATAATAGGGCCTAAGACAAGGCGAGGGAAGTATACTTTCCAAATAGCATTGTGCCAGGGTTAGTATGATTATGAGGAGCACTTAGCATACTGATGGCTCAGATAGTGGTTTAATGGGATTTTTTTACTGAGTAAACCTTGGTATTCATTATCATCTTAGAAAGAATGTGCAAGGTATGCATACTTCTCGCGGAAGCATAAGATACGGTAAACCACTTCGACTTCGAAGGCAAATTTAATTTATTTAAGGCACACTGGTGCACTTAAATTGGCCGCACTGTTGTTTGCTCGCGATTTTTATCCTGTCCGTCAGACGGATCATCGTTTTGTTTCTGACTGCCTTAGGAAATCAATACTGGGTATCTCTTGGTACAGACTATCCATTCCATCATGGGGAGAGTGCATTATCAAGTTGATTATCTCGCTAACAACCATTTGACAACAATGCTCGTGGTGCATTTCTGGATGTAAAAGCACATTATGCTGGATGCAGGCACACCACCACCACCAGCAAACAATTGCCAACCGCGGTTCTAGAAGCGAATCTAATTTATTCAAGCTTTCCATCGGTGGTTCCTGTTTGCTTGTGGTTTGTATCACAAACAGCATCGTAGCTTTCTTCAGGGACGTCCGCTGGACGATAACGATCGTCATGTTCTTGGCCAACAACACAACAACAGCAGCGGCAGCGGCAGCAGCAATCCCGGGGCACCTGTACACCTCCCGAGACCCCGCTGGCGGTACTTACAATAAATATCAATTCGTCGGCATTCGCGGCATCCCCGCGGTATCCCTGCCG
Source organism: Anopheles darlingi (assembly GCF_943734745.1). Lineage (NCBI taxonomy): Eukaryota > Metazoa > Arthropoda > Insecta > Diptera > Culicidae > Anopheles > Anopheles darlingi. Next base: position 74,864,117 of record NC_064874.1, on the reverse strand, counting down.
CTACCTTGTGCCCGGCATTCTGTGCGTCCGTGTGTGTGTGTTCCCGTGGGAGGCCAATGGGGGGACGGGACGCGTGGTTGGCGAATTACATGTAGCCGCTTCCGCCCTTCCACATTCCCATATGGAGACGACGCGGCCAGGATGCTGCGCCCCCTCGCCCCCGTTCCTGAGCGGGGCATCATTGACTAAATAAAATTTGTTTTCCTCTCCACAGCCAGCAGCAGCAGCAGTAGCATAAAAATGGCGTGGACTCATAAATTTCAATTTTGTTTCTACACATTCCACACACTCCCCCTTGAGAGAGAGAGAGAGAGAGAGAGAGAGAGAGAGAGAGAGAGAGAGAGAGAGAGAGAGAGAGCAAGCGTGTGTGTGTGTGTGTGTGCGCTGAGAGCGCATTGCGCTTCTCTTGTACTCTTCGAAGCGTCGGTGCCGATGGCAGATAGTTTGGGCTTTTGTGTCCGCGCGGGTGGTCACGAGCGGCGCCCCAAACCCCAACACAAACTGACTGTGTGTTGGTGTCACGAGATGGTATAAATCTTAAATTTACTTTCCCTTCGCTTTGCTTATCCACGTATTCAATCGAATGTGTGGCCCCGTGGGGGGAAGAATGGGAATGTGGACGACTGAGTGTTTTCCGTTTTATTATCTTGTGCTTCGGGAGCTGCTGCGGGCGGACCGCGGCCAGTGTCAGTGCCAGTGCGCCTGGAAGACAATATTCCTCTTCACGACAAGAACGTTGGATCTCGGCCTCTTGAAAAACGAGGGGGCGAGATGAGCGCTTCTTATTCTTCCCTTTTTTCCTCGTTTTTGGAGCTTAACCACCCGGTTGGCTGGCTGGCTGGCTGACTGATGGATGCAAGCTGGTCTCCAGCATCCATCATGTTTATGCTCGTTAGTGCACTAGTAGTAGCCCCGGTGGTGCCAGCAGCCAGTATCGTTTGCCTTGTCGCTTCGCTGCGACACAAACCGGGCGATCCTTGACCGGGAGAGAATGTGAAAGAGAGAGAGAGAGCAAGAGAGAACAAGAGAGAGAGAGAGAGAGAGGCAGATAGGCAGATAGGCACTGGGGAGAGCAATAAAGTGCACCGACAAACATACGTGACAACCGGAATGATATGTGCGCTCGGTTCCGTTGGCCGTTTGCTCTGGCCATGTGTACGTTACTCGCCCTTCTGCCTCTGGTGGCTTCTGTGCTTGCTGTGCAACATGAGAATAGTACAACACAAACGCACACACACACACACACACACACACACACACCAGTCCGTGGCAAAGCATTTCCATTTTGTCCGTAAACGGTCTTCATTTTTCAACGACAACAGTCGTCGTCGTCGTCGTCGTCGTCTGACGTCTCGTACGTTGAGGACGACATCCGCAACTCCACCGAGAATCGCAGGTCCCAGACCATTGGGTTTGAGGGAGGGTGTGTGGTGCGGTGTGGTGTGGGGGGCGCATGGCGTCTGCTGTAAATAAAACTTTAGGTCAAGACGACAAATTACATTCTATTTCCGGACGTTTGCCGCTGGCGCGTTACGAGTGCCGGGTGTGGCGTTCGCTTTGGCTGTGTGTGTCTGTGTGTGTCTTTCGGGGATTCCTCGCTTCAGGGATGCCCCCCCTCGGTTTGGAGAAATGGCTTCAAATGATTTGATTTTCCCCGGAGGCGAAGACGATTGCATTTCGTTGGCTTTGTCTCGGGTGGTCTCGGATGGTCTCGGAGATTAACCCGCTCCCATTTTCGCGTTGCCCATCGGCGTGGAAGAAGCTCGATAAGTTCACTTTTAATTAATGTAATCGGCGTGGGGAATGGTTCCGTGAGTGGCATTTTACGGTTGCGCGGGGAACGTACGATACGATCCGTTGTCCGTGGCACTTCCTTTAGATCGACAGAGAGACAGGCAGGCAGTGAGTAGTGGAATTGCATTCCATTTGCTTTGAACGGTGGATTGCAGCATCGAAAAACACACAAAAACACACTCAAGCAGACCTCCTCCTGGCGTGAGATCCAAACCAGTAACAGGAGTAATTTATGAGGCATTTGATCCGACACCATGAAGGGGGAAGAAGAAAGAAAGAGATATAGAGAGACAGTGAAGAATGTAAATCGAGCATTACAACCGGGAAAGACCGGCAACGAAATGTCGATTAAAGCACGGTGAGTGCTGACAGGTACTCCCACTGATCGCAGCAACAACACCAACACCAACAAGAAGTGTAACACAGATTTATGCAACGGAATGGAATCCCGAAGTCTCTCGCCCTTCCCCAAAAGTCTTGTTCCACTAGACAAGGCGCTTTGCCTTGTCATTCTAATCGAAAAGCTGATTCCGGTTGCTTTGTGTTGGTGGTCGAACTCGGTCGAAACACGAAACACGCTCTGTTCTTGTGAGGGTGCGGGAAGGGCGCCAAAAACTTTGCTCGCAACTTCTGCGTTTGCCCCGGCCCCGTTTGGAACCGGCACTTCCCGGAATCTGTCTTCTCATTAGTGTTTAATGCTATGCTCTCCCCTCCCCATCCATCGGTTTCGGTTAAATAGATTGTTTCGTTCTACCTTTCGGGGAATTTTCGATACTCTTCGGGTCCTTGTTCCTGGTCGGGCAAAAGTTTGTCATACCCATTGCGCTTGGTCGCCTGCCTGGATGCTGGTCGATGCCAATTGATGCCGTACGCTAAACTTTCGCATCTGATTCCGTGTTGATTCCGTGTTGAGCGATGTGATCTCTCTGTTACGTTGCAACTGGAGGCTGAAACAAAGGAACTCGGAACCGGAAAGCCGAACCAATCGAAGTGGTTGCATCAGAGCAACAAACGCGTGGATTGTCTGGTTTGTTTGTATCTGTTTACAGAACTCGTTATCAGTGTATTCGAATTAGATAATCCATGTGATAACAGATAACAGATGAGAACCGAAACAGACTCGCAGGACAACGGCTAATAGGCTAAACGGAGCCAGCGCAACCCGTTTCCGGAGTTGTAAAAGTTAACCAACAAAAGGTCAGCTGACACTTGTTCCCAGCTCTCTCATGCCGGCCACCTCATGTTCATCGTGTTTCCAGCATCAAACGGTCACCCATTAACACCTAGCGAGGGTCAACCGCAAACCGGATCTAGCTTCGAGGTTCCCTGGCGGTTGCGGCCATTATCATTACCCCTCCGCCCCATCCCAAAAGTGCTGGTACGTCAGGCGGTTCTTGACCTAAGGCCTATGTTGGGGACTACAGCCAACCGTCCTCCTCCTGCCAGTTGCTCGATTCGTTTGCCGGAACCGGCCATCCGGGCGCCATCTGGTGACGGTCCAGGACCTATAGTTTGGTCTAGGCCCTTTCTGGCGCCATATTGTGGTGCTCGGTATGAGGTACCGCGCACCGTGCGTTCTCTGCTGGCTGTTTGCTTGTTGTGGGCGTTGAATGGCGAAGAAACTTTTCCGCCTCAAGCGACGACGACGATAAACAAATGGTTGCCGGTGGGAGGAGGTTACACTTCTCAAGATCCACACGACCGGCCTCGGGGCGGACCTTCGGTGCTGGTTTGTCCACCAGACGGCGCGAGTTCGATCGAAATCGACCTCCCGTATCATCGACATCATCGTATCCTCATCGTCAGATCGTTCGCGACCGTGGCGCAAACGGAACATTCCCCGGCTACAGGCCGAGTGTAGTTAGCAAAGTTTAATATTTGATTGGCCGACTTGGCCGTGACCAGCGACGGAGAGCTCCACGGCCACGGACCGATAACGAAGCGAGCCCCGTGGCCGAAATTGTGTGTATGTGTGTGTGCGTCGATGAATGTCCGGGGGCCACTTTCGACACGCGAGTTTGGCAACGATATCACCACGGATGAGTTGCACCACGATACGTACGTCAGCCTTCTGGTGCGTGGCTGCGAGAAGTAGAACCGATGAACGGCTGTGTGTGTGTGTGTGTAACGTGACCACGCAAGTGATGATGGGACGCCACCGAGTCAGTAGCGTAGTAGGAAAGTGTTTTGCGGTGACGAATCACGGAACGAACCGTCCCTGAATCAGTTGAGTCGTCCATTACCGCAGTGAGTTAGTGCAGTGTTTGGTAAAGTTTCACTTACATCACGACGCATGTCTCTCACTCACACGCTCACTCTCTCTTTCTCTCTTTCTGGTTGGTCGTGGTCAGTGCTGCATTAGGTTGGCCTAGGTAACCATCGGTCGGCTATCCTCGGAGACCGGGTACGTGTGCGTGATAACTTACTTCAGCTTTGTCTGACTCGCTGCCGCTTTGCGGACGTTCCGTCGACCGTCGACCGTGGCCGTGTTCCACGTCTATTTGCGCTGGCTTGCCGATTCCGGCATGCTTCACTTCAACGGAGTATGTCCGTTTTCGGGGTAATATTTGCAGCCGGCGAGTTGTGGTCGTTGCCGTTGCGTTTGTTCGCAGAATACGTCCTAGTTCCTGGAAGGCTGAAAGCACGACGGATTTTCATCCGTTTTTTTTTCTCTTTAAAAGCCCAGCCCTACCGTGGGAAAACTTACCATCACATATTGCATGACTACTAGCGATTGCAGTCGCCAGACTCCGTGCTACGATTGCAGTCGCCATGGAGGTGCAAAACAGGACAATGAATCTGGTTACAGCTTGGAGCGAGTTAGGGTGCAGGAGCTCGTTGCCATGTTTCGCTCGGGAAATGGTGCCTCACATTGTGAGAGAACCGTTTTCCGCGGAAAAACGTACTCACGACGCGATTCAATTCCGAGCCCGAGAACCGTTCCGTACCGAAGAATGGAGTGTACCCTGACGTCAAACACATCAAAAGTAATAAAGGCAGTTGGCGGAAAATTGAAACATATTTTCTCATTGCGCTACAATTTGTTTAGAAAGCGCGCGGCTCAAGGCTCGGGGGATGCTGCGAGGGAGCTTCCTCCCCTGTACCCCTCTGTCCTGGTGTATTCTTTAAGCGAAGCGGTTTTGCTGTCCTCGGGGAGGAGCCTTCGCTCGAAGCGTTCATTCGCCGCTACATTCGTCGCTACATTCTCTTTCTACTTCCGCCAACGGGGCAACAACCATCGGTATCTCGTCCTTGCCAGCAAGGGGATATACAGGAGAAAACCGAGATACTGGCGAGAAGAGGAAGGAGCTGTTGGTGTTTCTGGGGGGTGAAGTGTCGTCGAGCGTTTTGCCCGGACAGCCCGGAGCTCCGTTCGCTTCACGAGAAGCACGACTGGATCGTTTTGATGGAAGGTTTATGACAGTGTCCTGCAGCAAGGGGCTGCAGTGGGTCCTTCGGCCCCAAATCCTCCCATTCCGGGCGAGCAGATTATGTTCATTTCGACCAAACGACCGAACCCGGTCGGTCGGTTCCCTTTGCCCCCTTTTTGGTGCCAGAGGTGCCCTAGAGGACTTTGGTCACTGGACGACGATGACGATGATGCTGCCAGTCATTCGACGTCCTCGCTCGGCTCGGCGGCCACCTTCGAAACTGGGAGTGACGAGCGAGATTGCACCAACCAAAGCACCAACCGAGCAACCATCTCACCGAAAACGACGAAGCGTCAGACATGCCAGGAGACCCAAGGTGGCCCCAAGCCAGACCATGGCAGGGCCAGGTAGCACGTCTGCAGCACGCTGGATGCAGTGCACTACCACCACCGGAGTCCAAGACAATGGCCACGCAGAAGGAACCGCCGGTACTCAGTAATAAATTGTTTCAATTTCTTTATCCTACCTCCTTCTCCTTCCTTTTGGTCGAAGGTACCTAAACCCTTCGTGCTGCGGGGGATGAAAGCTTTGTATTCGGATTTGTTTGAAGAATTGGACCAGGGGAGGGGGGGGGGGGGCAGATCACCTCAGGGCGTGGTCGGTCGGTCGGTTGGTGTGCGCTTTGTTATTTATATTCCGCATAATATAAAGTCATAAAATAAAACGAGAAGATGGAGCAAAGTGTTGAGTTCATATGGCCTCGCAACATCAAACACCGGGGCCAGGGTTTGTCTCGTATTGTATAGCAAGGCAGCAGGGGGGGTTGAAAGAGTAGTAAGCAGCAGCCGCCGGGAAGTCGAAGGAACTCCACTTCTTCTTGCATACATTTGCCCGGGTTGTACCCGCTGGTTATCAGCGAAGCGAAGCTCTTCTATCAAAAGAAGGTATTCAAAATGGGAAGGCTTTTGGAATAAATCCCGACTCGAAGGCGAAGGCGAAGGAGCAGTTCGTTTGTGCTGTGCTGTGCGCCTCATAAGCATAAGAAGTGGCACCGCGCAGGGCCGAGCTTAAACGAAATGAATAATAAGTGCTGGAGCGGAATGGGAGGAGGGAAATGTTTAATTGAAGGCAATTCATTCACAACCTCCTCCGCAACGCACGCTCTCCTGTTAATACGATTCCATGTTTTGATTGTACCCGGTCGAAGGTGTTTCAGAGCCAATTCACGCACACTGGCACCCGTTTTACTGCGTTTTCGTCGCTTATCGGTGAGTATTTGCTAGCGTTTTTCGCTTTGAATGAAGTGTTTTTGGTTTGGAATAAGCGGCCTGAGGCTGATAAGAGCCCTGAGGCCTTCCTTTTACGCGTTTGAGGAGTCGTCCTTCACAAAAGAGAAGTCTTTTACTCTCGAGAAACCTCTCTAACCTCTACCTTAGCTCAATTCGTTTCTGCCATATTGTTCGGTGGCGTGCTTTACGCCAAATCCTTGAAGCGGATCCTCGCAACAGAGCTTTCCACATGGAATGAAACAAAGGACGAACCTCCGTACCAGACACCGCAAGCTGGCTTCGACTGCTGCTGATGTTAGTTGAGTTAGTTGAGTTCATCGAAAGAACTGTCTCGTTTCGTGCAATCATCTTAAAGTAATCCGATCCGAGGTCGATGATAAAATACAAAAAGGCTACATACACACACACACACACGCACGCTCATGGCCTAAAAACAGATTGTACCGGAGGTTTCCACCACGACTCGTGCGAGCAGATAAATCACGACTTTTCATTTCCATTTCACGATTCGGTGGCGGCGCTAGACAAATGGCACCACCACCACTACCATTGGTGCCCGCTCTATCATGCGGAATGATTTCTGTTTGCTGATTGTTTCAATTATGCTCTGCACCATGGCCGCGCCACCCTTCATCAGTGACTGACAGGGTTTTTCGCGAAAATCTCAGCCACCGATGAAGCTGAGGCCGCCACCCTTTCGCTGGCTTTCGGTTGATGAGCTCCTCGGGCTACTGTGGAGCCGTTCCTTACGTACCGGATGAAGCTGCTTTCCGGAAGGGACCACCACCACCACCACTGGGCAATAATTCCATTGCCGTTCGACTCACGGTCGTTCGGTGGTGAGGACAAGGAACCAACCAACCAACCAACCTTGCGCCTTGTGTGGTTATGAATATTTATGTCGAGACAGCGTACGGTTCGTCCTTCGCGGTACGTTTCGCACCCCGTTCCGCCTCGTTGGACGCCCAACCATAGGTGGTGGTGGTGGTGGTGGTGGTGGTGGGTGTACTAGTATGTCCCGAAAAAAATAAAATCCCCAGCAAAGTTCCAATGGCAAAAGCAAGTGCGAAGGATCTACGCCGAATGTTATCAATTTTTCTTACCAATACTTCCGCGTGTATCCATCCGCGTGTTTCCCCCCTCTCCCTCGTCCTCCTCCTGGCATTCCACACCTATTGCGCGTTGACGACCGGCGTACTCGAGCGCCTCAAGGGCTTCGTGTTCAATTTATTCATGACCGAGAATCCTTTTCGCTCTCATTAATTCAGCTCATGCTTTTCCGCGCGCGCATTCCGCTTCCACCTTCCGCCCGCTCGAGCTGGCGCAACGACTTGCAGCGACTGGAACGGAGATAAACGAGTGAAAACCGGAACTACACACATGGGACACCCCGGCCTGCCTGCCTTGCCGACCTGCTGCGGTACCGATCTAATTTTGGTTTTCCTTCGCGCACCGGAAACTGTGCGGCGAATCAAAAATAAACCCATTATCAATTCCGGGGACTCGTTTTTTCGTTTTTTTCTTCTGCTTCTTCGTACCGGGATCGGGACATGCGGTGGAAAAGCGGTTCAATTTCCGCCGTCACGCCGTCGTCGAAGCAAGTAGTAGTGAAGGAGTCAAAGGATGGAAGGTTCACGATGCGACATATTGGGTTAAATATGGCAGAGAGCGAAAGGGAGAGAGAGAGAAGGCATAAATGGCAAGGACATAAAGAAAGATTTTCCTCGAAATTGAAGCCAGCCGGCTGCCAGCGATCGCAGCCCGTAGCCCGGAAACCCCTTTTTGGTACATCGTTAGAATCCTATTCACACGATATTCGCTTCACGGGGTGTCCCTCCGTTTTACCACATTTTGACCCAAGGTGTGTGTGTGTGTGCCTTTGTGTGTGTAGAAACGGTGTGATCCGATGGCATTCCTGTGGGCAAGGATCGGGAGGATGAACATTATTCCCGCTTTTGTGTGTTCTACTTTATTTATGTGTCACGCCGACACAATCCACAATCCCTACACGCGGCACACGATTTCATTTGTCCCGCCGCGTGCACACACACACACACACACACATGGGAACGGGCTTCGATTTGTCGCCATATGGTTCACACATGACTTCGTCGACACCACACCATACCTCTACCTTCGCCCTCGCTGTCGACCAATCTTTCAGTTCGATTAATTTGCCACAAAAGGCGCCAGAAGTCAAGGGAGCGAACGCGAAGGGCACGCGATGCCGATGAACTTGTGCCAGAGGGGCTCAATATTGCGGCCAGCAAGCCAGCGAGCGAGCGAGCGAGCCCAAGGAAGGATCGAAGGAAACGGCACCCCGGAGGCACAACAAAAGGATCCCCGGGAACCCCGGGAACCCCGGAAATCGAATGCAGGAACAGCACGAACTTGGTGGCGAGGTCACCACCACCAGCACCACCTGTGCCAATGGTCTTTCACACGCTCGTGTTCGTGTGTGTGTTTGCGTGTGAACCGGGTGTTGGAAGGATAATATTATGTGAAAACATGAAAACCGTTTTCCGGCTCCGTTCCTCCTCGGGCCTCGTTTCACGGACCTCTAACCAAGTCCAAGTTCGGCTCGCAATGGTTGTGCGGTGCAAATGAACCGTTTATGTATTTTATGCGTAACGAAAGCACTAACGGTGGCCCAAGACTCCCCTCCCCACCACCATTGCTTCTTGGTTGTGTTGGTGGTTTGGTGGCAAAGTTTGGCTTCGCACGTGCATGTCGGCTTCTTACAATTATCGTTCCCCGCGCGACACGAATACACGCGCGAAAAGGAAGGAAAGAATAAAGGACACCCGGTGTACCGGGACGATCGGGATGGTCCGTGGATATTGTGCTCGGCCTATGGGCATTTATGGTCCCTTGCGGTCCAATGCGACAACCCCCCCCTTTCGACACTCTCTCATAAGAAACCCAAAAGTAATTAACGAACAAAAGAAAGCCTTAATAAAGTGATACCGAGCTTAGCCGTTTGCTTTTGGCCACCAGCGTACACCCCTTCGGGCTTCGGAAAGTGATCGCCGGGGCTGGCGGGCGGCCCCAGCAGAATGTCTCGAGCCAGGGTACGAGCTTTCGCTGTTCTGTCGGTTGGATCTGCTTGTGTCAATGGGTTCATTAGCCACGTCGAAATCCGGTGTGCGACTCTCCGGTGTGAACGAGAGTGAGAGAGAAGTAGAGACAGAGAGAGCACGAGAGAGAGAGAGAGAGACAGCATAGGAAAATGGTAATTGTCACGTTCATTAAATTATGTCACATCTGCGCGACGGTATCCTGCGGTGCGAAGGATGTCTCGACCTCGCGCCGTAAGGGAAAGCGCAACAGGAGGGGTGGAAAGGGGCTTAGGTAATTTATAAGGTCTGACAGCTCCTAATCCCATCGGTCTATACTACTATCATCGATGCTGCTGCTGCTGCTGCTGCTACTGACTGGCTGTGATGGCGATTGTTGTCGTTGTTGTTGTCGTCAATGAAACGGAGTTCGAAGAGTGGGGGGTTTGGCGTAAAGAGGAGACAAGGATTACAGACTTGGCCCCGGCTCCGGGAGTGGTCGCGACCCGGGATTGTCGAGAGCAAACACATTTCAACGCCGGACGCCGGGACGCTGGAGTTTGTCACGCTTAAGTACCCGCCATGGTCCTGTCCTGTGTGAAGTGATCGGAAGTGACAAAGTGCAGTGATCTGTCTGTTATTTGAACATTGATTACGCCGTGTTGGGCAAACCACTCGCGAGGCCTGCACTGGACTGATGCACTGCACTTGTGTTCCGGAAGTTTCATTATCCTTTTTTTTTTTCATTCGTTTTCGATTCCATTCCCGGATACGTGACATGACATGACACAACGTGAGGTCTGACGGGCAGCGAGGCGGGTGCAATGCGAATGTTAATCAAGATGGTAACATTTCTCCGGAAATGATCAAACATCACTTCCATCCAATACCGACCAGCTGTCGGCTGTGTGGTTGTGTGATGGTTGATGTAGATGATGGGTTTCGTAGAAGGGCTTGGAAGCTGTTTAAAGCAGGGCTGCCGTCAAGAGCACCGAAGAGCGGAGAGTGTTTAAGTCTGGGAACCGAAGCCTGGAACTCGACAATTCCTCGA
>NC_064874.1:74843556-74848556 GCF_943734745.1 Anopheles darlingi | reverse complement strand
AAACATCATTATGACCCTGCTTATCTGCTATCCGCTTCGCGGTGGCCACTAGAAATGCACGAAAATGAAAATGAAAACAAAACAAAAAATGGCGAACAAAATTAGAACAATTAATTGAGCTGGCGTGTATGGGTGTGCTTTCATGGTTCATCCTCGTTCTATTTTCCATTGGACACTGCCAGCCAGCCAGCCAGCCAGGAACGTAATTACGGGCCGTGTTTGATGACCGCCACGACCGTGAGCCTTTAATGATGAAATAATCTATTTTTAATCTCTTTAATACCCAAACGCAAGTGCCACACGGATTAACTGTTCGAACTAAACAGCCCGACCATATAATCATCGCGACCACACACGGTTTGAACATTAAGTCCATTTTTCGATCCACTCCTAAAAAGCCTCTCAATAGTCAAGGGGCCTCAGTGTAGTACATCCGGTGCAGGTGCAAGTAGACGGCACCTTACGCCACGTAACTACCGAAATCGTTTCTGTAATCATTCCTGCCACACACACACACACACCTGCGTACATTGGAACCAGATTTGAAAAGAGTCAACAAGGGGAATGGGAACCAACCTTGCAATTCCACCGAACGGAACGACTCCGACTTCTAGCGATCCTTGCAAGGTGCAGTGTGTAGCAGCTATGTAACGCAAGCTCGCAAGCCATTCTCGATTCATAATTCCACTCTCGGAGTGCCACTTTGCGGTTTAGTGGCGTCACCACGGCACTATATTGCCCTTCACTACCGCACCACTCCGGTGGTTGCATTCGCATTCGAGCCGGAGGCCAAGAAGGATGTGTGCAAGTCCCGTTTGAATCTTGGATGAGGATCTTGGCTTTTTGGGGAGGAGAAAAGGGGCTGCGAACGTTTACAAGGAGGGGGCAAATGGCGAAAGACGTAAGTGAGGTTGCTACTCTCCAGCCTGAAACCAACTTTAGCTGCAACGAGTTCCGGTAAACGGCAGTGGCGGCGGCAGCGGCTTTTCGGCGTTCTGCTGCTGCTGCTACTGCTGCTGCTGGCGACTGCTTTTTGGATGCTTTACTTTCCTTTCGCTCGACTCGAGGCTCGCGATGGAATGGGGGATGCTGGCTGGTCTTCTCGTCCATTTTTTATGGCGACATTCCACAGCCTGCATCTAGCGTCTGCGTTGGCGCCTGGTGGTATGGTGTAGCTGTTTCTCTTAACGGGGGCCCCACTTCCGAGAAACATTTTTCATCGACAAAACAACAAATTGTAAGTAGCCTAAGTAAGCGTTTGGTGCTACTGTTTTTTTCTTTCCAACTAGCGCGCGCGTGCGTGCGCTTGTGTGTGTGTTACGATTTACGATCGTAAGTAAATGTCTGCATTTTAAAGATCATGACCATGCCCCCCGAGGGGGGGGGGGGGAATCCAACATTGGATTTCCAAGAATCAAAAGAACGGAGGAGCTACTGTCGGTTTGTTTGTGTCCTGGTCTGGGCGCCGGTTTCTCATAAATGAAGCAATTCCTCCGGTTCTACTGCCACACACACACACGCTCTGGCTGTCTGCGGATGTCGCGGCCGTCCGGGCGGCTGCTGTCGCCAGACCATGCGCCACGGAATGGTTCCATTTCGCCGAACTCCACCATTATGCAGATGATGCTGGCGTGCTCGGTGCTCGATGCTCGATGTCTCAGATGTTCAATCAAGCAAAATCGAATCCGAAAGAGCACCGATTGCTCGAGACGGGTTTCGAGACAGAGAGACCGTGTGTGGCAATGCACCACCACGACCACGACTGCGATGCGATGCGATGCGATGCGGGGTCCTGATGGGTTGGTGAGCATAAATGATCGTCTGGCCAACCAACCAGCCAACCAATGAATCAGCAAAAAAACGAACGAACTCCACAACCATGCTGGACCATTTGAAGCTGTAAGAGGGCAAGCAAATAAATTAAGCAAAGTGGTGGTGTCGATGGTCGTGTGATTGGTTCCGACCAACCGACGAGTGAGTACTGGAGGAAGAATTCTCATTACTTGCCGGGAGGTGGGGATGCAGAAAAGAATGCTCATCCAGTAGCACAACAGAGAGAGAGAGAGCCTGGAATGATGCAAAGCATCCTAGCACCGGAAAGGTACGACGATGGCCGTAAGTGAATTAATTATCGCTCGGTTTTCGGATCCGGATTTGGCTTTCCAGCTCCCATTCCAGTGAAGCTAGTCAAGGAACAAGCTGGAACGTCTCTCACCTGACAAAAACTCCTGCTCCTCGAACTAAGGCGCTCTCGTTCGCATGACGGTCTCGGTATGTTAGTTCGGCGTTAGCGTCGGTTGAAAACTTCTTCTAAAACCTCACTCGCTCACTCGTCTGCGCCTGCAGGAGATAATCTACATTGCGAGGTTCACGGCCTCCCCTCCCCTCTCCAGGAGTCTCTTGGGTTGCTCATAAAGTTAGTTCACCACTCCGCCAGCAAGTCACCTTCATGCATACAACACGACACAGCACACAGCACACTACAAGTGGTTAGGTTCTCTCGTCTCGAGCAAGTCTACCTGGGGTCCCGGTAACATTCCATCGAGCCAGGCCGGAGCAACGACGCATCAACGACCTCGGTGCTTACCTTGGCGACACTACTACACCCAGTGCTGCAGTGTAAACGGCACTGACTTCACTCCCGGGTGCAGGGGTTACCGAAAGGGAAGGGACCAACGTATTTACAAGATTACGGGCGGAAGCAGAGCAGATCATTTCCGGCAGGGGAGTAGCGACGGCGACGCTTGGGTACGCATTTTACCGTTTTCTGCAAACCACAAATTACTACTCCAGGCGCCCCCGGGAGTCACGGGACTCGAGACTCAAGTCTCGACTCAAGGCAGCAACTAGCAGATGGCAAGTCGGAGGTGGCTCGGTACCACAGGAGCAGAAGACGATGCCAACGCGCTGGAATGCCGCGGAAAGAAGGAAGAGGGGACTTTGAAGGACCAGTTCATTTACTCTTTTCCCTCTCTATAATGCCGTCGGATGCCCGAGAGGGAAGGGGAATGTTTAAATTTCCAACTTCAGCTACTCACCTTTTCAGCTCGGCTCAAACCCGGGGAAGGTGCATTAGAAGTTTGTGATGTTGTTGCTGTTGTAGTTGTTACTGGGATGAAGGTATCTTCGTCGAGCGTCGACGTGATGTCCACGCAATGGCGGCGCTACTCGGCGTGTACCTGTAATTGAGCCCCAAATAGCTGTCCCAGTTAATTATAATTAACGAGATCGCCACACCACGCCACGCCACCCCAACCGGAGTATCTGAATTGAATCATTACAATGGACTGGTCTGGGCGGTGCTGATACCCTCCATCCGCTGCTACCGCTTGAGCCTTCGCTTGAGGCTCCTTTACCGGAACTCATTAATCAATTCATTGAAGCTAATAATACATTAGCCCGCCCCAGGAATCATTCTACTGCTTCTTCTTCTTCTTCTTCTCCGGCCACGAGCAGCACGAAACCAGTGCCCAAGAATCGGTTTTCTAGCCTCCAATGCCCGGTTATCGGCCATCATTTCTCCGAACCCAGAACCCGGGAGTGGTGGGAGGTTCTGTTATGCTAACCGATTAGGAGCCCGCCCCTTCCTCCCGCTCACACACACACACACACACAGCCTCTCTTTCTCTCTCGGTCTCACACTGATTTTTGCCTTTCCCGGAAGTAGCAACATAGTATTTACCAATTTAGTGTGTCCCTTTCCTTCGAACCAACCGGTCGGTCGGTATCGGCTCCGATGTTCGGACCGAAGGAACGGAGGAAAAGTTTTCCCACCCACTGAGAGAGAGCCACCGAAACAATGTCCAACGATGACCAGGGTTGGGGGGTTTTCCGGTTACCTGCTGCTGCTGCTGCTGCTGGACCCGGACTGGACTTCTTGAACTCCGCTGCCATGATGAGCAACGGACATTGGGATTGGGATTTGGATTGGGAAGGACGTGGAGTGAGAAGGACGTGAAGGCGGGATGCAAGGGGAGTTTGGTTTGGAAGAAAATGGGACAATAATGGATCGGGCAGCAGCAGCTGTAGCAGCAGCACGGAACATGCAGAGTAAATAAAGGTTTTTGGGGATTGTCCGCTTTGGTTCGAGAACAACAACATCAACGACAACAAGTAGTCAGAACAGCAGGTAATGGGGTTGGTGGTGGGATCGGGGGGAAAAATTGGGAAAATCCGGGAGGGCCGAGAGGTAAATCTTTGGCTTTGCCTCGTTCTCGTGGCCCCTCCTTTTCCCTCTTTCCGGTTGGTTCATGTTTTTTTTGCTCGCATTTTGCTCGAATCATTTCAAATTGATTCTCTAGTTAGTTTCTGGGCGTCATTGTCGATGTCGATGTCCCCTTGTGGCCGTCACCTTCCGGAAGGGAGACGGTTCGGTCGTTGGTCGTTCGATGGCCAAAGCAGGCAACAACAACAACAGCAGCAGCAGCAGCAGCAACAGCTAGAAAAAAGGGGTTTTTTCCCCGGAAGCGATAAAACCTGTAATCCGAGCTGAGGTTGCCGGCTACAACCAATAAAAATCAATAAACTGTTAGCAGCAGCAGCAGCAGCAACCTCCATTAGGTTGTGAGTCGATTCGTAGACCTTCGAGAGACCGCTGCACCGGGTCTGAGACAGGGAAAAAAGGAAAAAAGTAAACGAAGAAATCGCAGGAATATCCTTAATCGAATAAAGCCAAACAATATTGGATCACTTTCAATGGCTTTCTCCGCGTGGTTGGACGCGTGGTGGTGCGCACCTTCCGTCAGTGGCACCGATAACCATACCGGTGGTTGCAGCATCGCTATCATCAGCATCATCCACATCATCATCATCATCATCATCATCGGAACACGCGCGTCGCGTGAGTCGTGAAATAATTTCCTCGGTAAAAGTGATAAAATTATATGATAATAGCACGTTCAGGTCGCCGCCGCCGCCGCCAAGAAGCTTTCCTCGTTAGAGAATGGGAGGACAAGGTTTCTTCATATCCTGACCACCCCTGGGGCGGTGGTTCGCATAAC
>NC_064874.1:74811056-74838556 GCF_943734745.1 Anopheles darlingi | reverse complement strand
TTACAATTATGCACGGCTAAAGGTACGATCGATCCGAACGGATGCATGCCTCCGTCTGGTCTGGTGTCTATCTTTGCGTGCGTCAAGTCGGTGGCCACCCTTCGCTTATCGGTGAGTTATGGTCGCTATAGGTAATGAGCAAGTGGAATGTGAAGTCGGTCATCGGCCGGTCGCAGCACGGTGTTTACATCGCAGCATCGTGGTGCTCATCGTGTGGTACGCAATTAGATAAGCGTAGCCACGACTTCCAGGTGTTTGCATGACGCCACCAGACACACACACACACACGCACACCAGCGCATCCCCAGAGACTGTGAAAATCATGAAATCAACTTGATCGCGCTCGCCAGCAACTTGCCATGACGTTCGTGCTGGTTTGTTGATAGCATCGTTCTGGGTTGGCAGTTCTTGGCAAAGCGCAGTGCAGATCGCAGTGCGCCTGACTAAACGGTGGCACCATTGCAGCAACAATCAGCCACACGGAAACGGATACACCACAGCCACCACCATCACCACAATGTCGCGTTCTCGTGCTCGATCTTCGCACACAAATCATAACTCCATGCCGTGCGTTTGGCATGACGGTTGGGACGCTCACGCTCCAGCATAATCATTGCGATAATTTATAAATTTAGTTGATTTCACCGGCCGTACACACACGCACACTCTCTCTTTGCATGTCTCATTGCTTATGCATTGCGCACTCATGGCCGCACTCGTGGTACAGTGGATCCGGGATTCCACGGGATCCGGATCGTGCATTTGAATGCGGGATGCATCATGTATCTCATGCTAATTAGCTAGCCCCACCGGCGCTGACCGGAAACCGGGTGGTCACTCTCAGCAATACAGCCGGACTGTTAATAGAAGGCCCGGTAGCTATGCTACGACCTTTCGCGCTCGGCTCGTGATATGATATTTCAACATATTTATTGCTCCAAAGTGTAACCATTTGATCGGTTGCTGCCCTTCTGTGAAACATGCCCGATGTGGTGTTTGGTTGGTAACCTTCAGAGCAATGGAACGCCAGTTCAGGGAAAATACGTGCGCTCAACATAAAAGTCTACTTGAACTCCCTCTCTCTGATTCGTTGTTTGATTTCCGCGTAAATCATGGGGAACCACCGGGAGTCATGCATAATAGAAATGAAATCAATACTCGGTTTTCACAATTTTGCAACAAACTATCCCAAACCCCCGTGGGGGGAAATGTTTGCGTCGCATAGAAACATTGTACGGATACCAGGTATCACCGTCACTAATTAGATGTTTCTCTCTCGTTCTTGCTATCTCGCTCTCTCGCTCACTCCAGTTTTTTCCAGTTTCACCAAACGCATTCCAAGCGGGAATCAACTTTCAGCAGCCATTTCCATTTGTAAACCATTTGCCTGTTGCAATTGCATTGCATTGCAATGCCACTGCTCAACACAAACACACACACCTCGCTAGTCAGACAGACAGCAAAAACCAGCGCCAGCAAAACATTGTCCATCTCCTGTGGCGTTGCTGCGTCTCATCGTCCCCTCCGGCAGCAATCGAATACTGTTTATCCTTGCGCCTTGTGAATTGGATTGTGCTGTGCTGTCCTGGCACCACCAATCACCAATCAGCGTTAACTCTCGGAGACCATTGCGGCGGACCACGAAGAAGGGATTTCCAATTACAGCTAAAAGCAGCCTGCCCTGCTCTGGAACCAATCAATTGCCTGATGCACTTACGCGGCGCCAGCCAACGGTCGACTAAATGATCCTTAAATCGACAATGCTGCCAACCTCACCACCAGGGGCCACGGGATGCGGTTTTCTCAGCTGCTGCTGCTGTTGCTGCTGCTGCTCATCACCAAAGGAGTCACCTTGGAGACCGCAACACGGGGACGCACCGCTGCTGGACGATGTTTATGGACGATTGGCCCATAAACCGGGCGCCACGGTCACTTCCCCTTTTGAGATTGGCAGCAAAACGCTGCTTGAAAAAGAAGAACGAAAATTTCCGTCCACGAAAAGCTTTTCGTGAGAAGGGAAAGCGGTACGGAAAATCCACTTCGTTCCGCCGGTAGTATAGTCCCCGGTATCAATGCTCTCCATGGGGAGCACTGAGCTTTGAGGTTGAGGGATGCAATTCCCAGAGAACCATCAAAAGCGAACTTGCGGACACTCGCGGGCGGTCGGGGCGCCAGTGGCTGTCATTACTGAACGTTGCGAGCGTCCCTTTGGAAAGTGGAAAACGCTCGTAGGAAAGGAAAACCAGAACGGGCGGTACAACGTCCCAATACACCCGGCAAAGCAGCAAAAAAGGGAAAACCTTTCGGATGTAATCGGTGCTCGCTGGAGAGTGTCCTCCTTTTGGGGGTTCCGGATGTTTTTCGCTCTTCACCTCAAATGGCCGCCTAATCATGGCGGTTGCTGCTGCTGGTGGTGCTGCTGCTGCTTGTCTGTTGTCGAAACGCTCGACGCGAAACTGCATCTCGCTCCTCGATTTTGGTCGTCTTTTGTGTTCCTCGAGCCATTGCCTTCGGGGCCAGGACGTGCTCCGTGTGTGTGTTTGGGTGGTTTCAAGCGTCAAGCAGCATCAGAAGGGAACGTTTCCTGGCGTTCGAGATCTCGACAAGCATCGAGCACTGACAGGTGCTTCGCGAAACACGCGAATTACACGTCCAGACGTTCGCCGTGGACGTGGATGATGGTGGTTGCCGGGGCCGGGTTTAGCTTTTCCACCGAGGTGTAGCAGCAGGTAACGGTTGTTGGCACATCCCACCGTCCGTCCGGTTCCTTCGCTTCGCTTCGCTTTTCCGTCAGTGAAGGGTGCCAAGTGAAATTGAATTTGCTAAATTGACCTGAATAACTGTGTTTTGTGCTGGCCTGGAAGGTGGATCTTCGCTCCTCCTTTTACCGCCCATAGCGCCGCGTGATTTCCGCGGGAGGCCTTTTCCCACTCGTCCATCCGTCCTTCCGGGACCAACTTCCGGATCTTGACACACTCTGGAAGCTGGGGGAAGGTGCTGAGGCAAGGGAGCGGCCCGGCAAAGTGTGTAAAGTGCAGTTCGATCGCTGAACTGGCGAACGGTGATGGAAACTGGCGAACCGGCGAGAACCAAAACTATTCCGTGAAGTCGGTTTTATTGCTTCACTCTTCTGCGAAGGACTTGATGGAAGTCCTTTCAGCAGCGGAGCAGAACCTCGTTAGTGATTGCTTTCGAAGCAGTTTTTAAGGTGCAGTCCCCTTGGAGTCTTGCTCGGAGCCGCCCCGAGTTTGGTCCACGAGCCGAGGTCTATTGATTTAACTTTTCTTCGTCTTTATTAGATGGATGGACGCGAGGCGGGCGGATTGTCGGCCGCGGAAGTGGTTTTCCGGCTGCATCACCACCCGACTCTATCATCTCTCTCTCTGCACCCATCCGTTGGACGTGATGATGAGAGATTTCTTCCGTCAGACGCAGAATGGTCCCGGACGCCCGGGGCCGGGAATCAATTAGCGAATGTGAAAGATTGATTGCTGTTGTTGCCGCTGCCGGTGGTCCTGGATTGTGGATGGTTTACGTGCGGTGCGAGTAAACTTCTTAACAATCTTCTGGTGCGGGCTGGTGTTGGCAATTAAAAATAGAATTAATAAGCATTCCGTGGCGTGGCACGTGTGGTGATGCTCATCGAGCGAAATCTGTTCGGAATCTGCGAATGCGTTGTTATTCTGAATTAATGTTTTTTTTCTGTTTTATCTTCACGGGCATAGAATGGGTTTTTGTATGCTGAGAAATCTGTTTTTTTTTTGGGATCAGCTGATCTGAGAAAACATGGTTTTAGAAATCTAGTTGGAAAGCATTTTTCGAGTTTGGTTTGTTAAATTATTACAAAAATATATATCAGTACAAGATAGCTTGCATTACAGGTTTAGAGTTTAAATTATAAATTCGCCAAAATAGATCGTCAGTTCCATCAAAACTGAAGAAAAGTTTGATAATCTGTTGAGCTTCTCGTTACTGTATTTGTTTATAGGAATGTAAAAATTTTATTGGAATCAACCGATCAGTGTAAATATTAATTTAATCTTCAGGGAGCAACTATTGAGATGTTGATTTTATTGTTGTTATAGTACGATTCAATAATTTAATTATACCTTATAATACCTTAATCAAAAGGATGAGCCAACCGTGGTTAACGGTTTTCTTCAACATTTTCCAGATGAGCTTTGGAAACGGGTTGGAAAATCAATTGTATGTCTGTTCGATTTTTCTTTCATCTTAACTATCATCTTTATTATATCTATCTCTCTATCTTCTTCATATCTATTTCATCTTCGGCTATCATGGCAGGTTTCTTGCATCCTCGTTTTGGTTTTCTTTTACGGAAAGTTACTGCTGTGGCCTCTCTTCTTACGATTTTTTTTAGAAATCCTTCCTAGTTCAAACATTTTACTTTCTAACTTTATTCTCTTTTCATTTGCCTCTTTGTTAGTGCACATGTTGTAAACTGTTTCTCCATCTTACTTACCAAATCAATTATTACATTTGCAATCGTTGCTATAATTTCTATTTTCCTATGTCTCTTTTACATTTTTTGTACATTTATTTGTGTTCCAATAGAACATATGGATGTTTCGTGGTAACAACGCTATTGGATTACTGTTGTATATTGAAAATCAAATCCAACATCCCATCCTGGTTGCTGCTTTCTGCGCTCGAAGCACTTTTCGGCACTGTTTGTTTGATGGATGGATGTGAGAGGGCGAAAGTCATATCGGAATGGAATCGGAAAGCACCATCTGCCCGGAGGGTTGGGAAATTCCCTCCCCCCTTCTCCATGCTTTCCGATCCGATACAAAGCATACCGAGGCCTGTCAGTCACAAATCAAAACCACCATCCCGTCGGCCACCCACGGACGAACCACATCCATCACCACCACACTTCGCGGCCGCAGATTAGAGTTCGCGAAATTCGATTTTCGAAGCGTGAATCATTCGCTCGGTCGCTCGCTCGGTGGGCCGGGCACATCAATCAAACGCTGAAACATATGTTACCAACCCCCCGGAGTCACGCGCAAAAAGGCACCAGAAATCACTTCCCAAGCCAAGGAGACAAATAAATGCCAGATCGCAAATCGTTCAGACCGTCCTCTCCGAAAAGAAGGTGACAAATTTCCGGTGAGTCTCGGACTCCTGAGGGTGGTGGTTGACGAGTCAAGAGATGCTTTGCCGAATCGCTTTGCCATACTTATGGTTCCATTTGTTTCCCGTGCTCCAGGGGGTGCGGCCACTCGCCAGAGACGACCCGTATGTCGAAACGGTGGTGGTCCATCAATAGCCCGGTCCCCCGGATGGGGGCCCCGGGATCGGAAATCAAAACAATCAATCAGTCCCCAATAAACAGCACCTTTTTCCCCATTGCCGCCGTTGGCTAGCCAGCCAGCCAGCCGATCGCACGTTGAAGGTGCCCTGATCCTGATTAATGATAGCGTTCCGCCGTCGCCGTCGCCGTCGTCTTGCAACATTAAGCGTTGGCCACCAGACAGTCACTACCACCACTACACCAGGCAAGGCGAAGACAATGGCCACCAGCAAGCGGCTGGCAAGAGTTGTCGACGCTGGCGGCGACTGTCTGTCGAAGACGGATCCATCCAGCCCGCGGTGACGTTCGCGGATCGCGACAGGATCGCTACCGCCGATTGTTTGTTGGAATGCCGCTTGGAAGAATGCTCCGAGTCGCCGAGAAGTGATAGATCACTTCCGGTTCATTCAGCACCGGGGAGTCCTTCACTTCACCTCCCCCCCTCCTGATGCTGCGGTGTCGTTGTCCCCCGTGGATGCTTTCAAGTGTCCTCGCGCCATTGCGCCACGTCCCAGGAGGATGCGGACACCCGGGGAGGAGAGCCAAAGGAGAGAGAGAGAGAGAGAGAGAGAGAGCGAGGAAAGATGAATTATTTTCATCCGAGCGCCACCTCGCGGTACGGCGTGTATTCATTTGTGAAATGGCTTTCGTCCTGGGATCATTTTTTATCCCGCGTCCCCTCGCCTCGCCAGGGGGACTCGCACTGCCCGGCGATGTCATGCCAGACGGTGAGCGCCGCCGGGCTGAAAAGTCACACTTTTCATCGCACCATTATCAGTTTATTAGCTGCGCTAATGTCGAATCCTCTTGACGCGCCAGCAGCAGCAGCAGCAGCAGCAGCAGCAGAACTCTAGCAGCAGCTGTCAGCGACGCACCGTTTTTGATGACAGCCGTGGCGAGGAAAAAGGGAGTAGAGAGCGGTACGGGAAAATGCTGATGAAATGCTGCCAGCAAGCTTCCCTGCTCCTGTTCCCGGTGGTGCGCCGGTACGGTACGTGGACAATTTAAATAAAAAGTGGAAAAACAAAAAAAAAACACGATCCTGCTATCCTCGCGCCCGGGCATCATCATAGTCATCCGTGGCATTTGTCACCATGGCATGCTCGGTGGCACATAATTAATGAAGAATTTAGCGTCACCTCAGCAACGGCGTGAACGGTGAGCGCGAACAATGTGCGCTCTGGAGCTCGGGTGGGAATTCGATTCATCATTGATTTATTAGTGTGGCCGCAGGAAGGAAAAGGTGTCAGTTCCGTAGCAGTTCCATCTCCTTCTCCTCCTCCTCGTTCCAGGCCATATTGTGCACCGAAAGCCGTCGAGGCGCGCTTCAAATTCAATTTTGCTTCGCACTCGAGCACGCCTCGCACGGAACCATATTTCAACAAGCAACAACAGAAGCTGTCAGAGTCGAGTCGACGCGTTGAGAGCAGTGACTGTTGGAGGTTGTTGGTTCGACTTGTTTTTTCTTTCCTTTCCTTGGTGGGAGATCGGTTCGCTTTGAACTGAACTAATGATCTCGACACTCGAGACGAGACCACAATGGCGGTGTGGTGTGAAGGAGGGTCACCACCACACCACACCCCAGGGTTCGGTTTTGCGCCACTCGGTAAGTGTTTGATGGTGCCACAATATGGGGCAGCGCAACATTATTTGCCTCCAGCGGCTTGCACGAGTCCGCTAGTAAACAAAGAACTGTCACTGGCGTTGCGGTGTGAGTTATGAGTTTCGAGTTCGAGTCGTAGTAAGCCGCCATCACCATCTTGCAAAGGACCTATGTGAAGCTGGGTGTGTGTGGAGTGCTCTCCATCGAGTGTCCATCATTCGATTTGTCATCATCCGTTCGGGATTACCGTCTAGTGGATTTGGCAAACGGAGTGTGTGTGTGTTTGTGTGTGTGTTTTTGTGGCAAACATTCGAGCCACAGGAGCACCTCATGAATCATTCAGCTCTCCAGCTCTTCAGGCCACAACCACCTTGGCGCCGGAAAGACGTCATGCATGCAAAACTCATGCACCGCATCCTTTCTCGACGACTCTCTCTCTCTCTCTCTCTCTGTCTCTCTTTCTCTCTCTAGCCGACAAAGTAACTTACTTGGGACTTGGGGACTCTCTTGCGTGGATAAGCCTGAGAGAGAGAGACGAAACGCGAAATGGCGCGACGTAATGCCGATGAATATATATGGGGTTGGGTGTAACAACAACAGGCCAGCCAGCAACATTCCCACACAAGCGCCCAGTTGTGATCCTTGCGGTAATGGAATGGTTGCTGTGGGCGCCGAGAGAGAGCCACGGCTTCTTCGCGGACGACTGGAGAGGTCGTCCAGGACCCGGGGACCTCCCGAGGAGAGAGAGAGAGAGAGAGCGCGACAAGGAGCGCATATTGAATCAAAAATCCATTACTCACATGGGAAATTAACTTTTCCCAAGAACAACAACAACAACAACAACAACAATAACAATCCATCGTCTCGGCTTTCGGCTTTCGGCGCCTCCGACTGGGACTTTTCAGGGAGGAAGAAGTGCAAGAGAGAGAGAGGTAAAGAGAGCGAGAGAGAGAGTGGAGTGCGGTGGACACACGTGGCCATTGGCCACCAAACAAAGGCACCAAGACTCCTCCGACAACTGCCGTTGAGCCGAAAAGTTGGCTCCGCGAATGACTCTGGAGCGTCCCTTGAAGGCCACCCGCAGGCAGCCTCATTGCTGGCGGTCACACTCTCTATGCCAGCAGCCCAGAGACCACGACCAGAGTGACACTTTCGTTGGCAATACATTTCGGAGCGACGGATGAAGCCTCGAAGTGACTCCTCGAAGGGTGGCGTCTGCGTCCAACGTCAACTCCAAACCCCTGGCTTGGAAGTCAAAGTAACAGAAATGGTGGTAGTGATGAGGAGAGGTGCCCTCGAGCTGTTCGAATGTTTTATTAATTTCCCGCGCATTTCCCTCCACAGCGCTCGCCCTCGGTTGAATCGGTTCGACGAACTTGAACGCGATCAAACACAAAAAGTGGTCGATGCGATAGGGGGGGTGCGAGGGTTGGTTGGTTGTTTGTTCGAACCATGGTTTGTGTTCCGCTGACCGGTCTCTGCCCTGGGGTTGGTCCCAAAAAAACTTTCCTCTCGAGCGTATCACTTCGTTAAGCGTGTTTCCAATCGGGAATAACCGATTCAGCGCCCCCTCCTCTATTCCTTGCGACGACAATGTTTGTTCGCCGTCAGCCCGACGGCCAATGATGTTGCCGAACTTATTGCTTTACATTTGTAAAGCACCTGTTCCAACAAAATGGCCGCGCCCCGTCCCGGTCGTTTCGCCCTTTTCCCCCCGGGGACGAGCGCTACCATACCATAATCGAATCGTTGTTGCAATAGTTTTAATAACAGTTTATTATCCCTTTTTATTGTTTTCTTCCGCAGCCGCCAGCTCGCCCCGTCTGGAGAGCAAGGAAGGACATCGTGTAGTCGAGCGACTAACGGGACGGGACGACCTGGAACACTGAGAACCGCTATCCAGGTAAACGAGTAATCCCCAAACGAATGGTGTGTGTGTGTGTGTGTGTGTTTTGGTGCCAAGCGAGGAGTGAGGACTACCGTGCCATCGTGGAAAGTGGGTGCCAGGGCCATCAAAATCGTATAAATTTGAACTTAATTCAGGCACCGGCCCGGTCTGTATGGTTCTTTACTGGGGGGTGGCTATGGGGTGCTGGAAGGGAAGCAAAACGTCTTATAAGAAGCTTCGGCACTGCTTGATCCCCTTCTCCCTTCTTCTACTTTTATCGCCAGGCCATGCTGCTGTTGAAGTAGGCTACGGAATCGCATTCGAACCACATTTCGCACCAACCGGATTGAGAGACCTTCGGTTTCAGGTTCACCATCAGAGACCGACGTCGCCCGTCGGTCGGTGAAATCGTTTTTCATATCCGTTTACGGTTACCAGGCGGCCCCAGCCCCTTTCGTCTCATTCCTTCTTTTTCTTCTTCTTCACCGCCGCTTGATTATGTTGTGCTCATGTTTAAGACTTGCCCCTCCCTAGAGTGAATGAAGACAATTTTCGCTTCGCTTGGAGCCGCCATTCAGGCGCGCGCGCGCACGTGTGCGTAAGTGAAATGTTGCCGGCATCCCATCCCATCCCAACGGTCCACCACCGGAAACAAGCTGGGCTGTGGCTGCGGTTGAACGCCTGGGCCATCTTCTACGCAGGGTAACATCATGTTGAACAAGCCAGCCTCCCCCTGCCGCCTCCTTCCAGTTCTCCCCAAACCGTAATTGTTCATCGGAACGGAAACGAGATGCCATGGGAAGGGAAGGAGAGGGAACTAAATTTGTAGGCCTTTAATGGCCCCGTCCTCTAGCCCGATGGCCGATGGAGCGTCGCAAGGAACGAGAGACCAAGCGATCGACCGACCGAAAGGTCCCCTTCCCTTGCGATCATATCATTTTTCTTTTCCAAATTTCCTCCTGTCGTTGTCACCGTCGCCGGACAGCACGTGGATTGTCGCATACACAACAGAATGGAAGAGAAAGAGGGAGAGAAATAAAAAGAAAGAGAGAGCTTCAGCTTTTCCGTTCAATTGACCACCGGACCGGACACATCATGCGGCTACTCAGTGGACGGTTTTTGGTCCCGGTGGTAGATTTAGTGAAGGTAATCAATGAAAGTGACACTCGGTCCTTTTCTTCAACGTTGTTCCCGGTCCCGTTCTCCATGCTGTTCTCTGAAGTGTTGCGATATGGATAATGATTAGCTGAATGTAATACTGTAAGGGCGTCCTGAGAGCGGGCGGCGCTCTGATAAGCACAACATCACCTATTGCGCCTATTTGGTACAAAGATATGTTTTGAACATTTTGTGGTGTGTGGTGTGTTGTATTTTGTTTCAGGAAATCCCCATTTCCCGCACAGTGCATTACGCTGGTCTAATACTAATCTAGCAGCTAACAGGTCTGCTACAGTTTCCCGTTCGTCGTTCAAAAACCATTAGCCCTGTCTGTGTGTGTGTGTGTGTGTGTGTGTGTGTGTGTGTGCTGCAGCTCAGACGCGAGCGCCAAGCGCTTTCATTCCATTCCATTACGTTTGGTTTTTGGAATGTGGCCCCCCGAAACCGGCTGGCCACGGGGCCACAAAAACCGGGCACATTGTATAATTATAATGTATGATACCCAGCCAGCGACCAAACGGACCGACCGACCGATGCTGCGGCCGGCATGATGTTGCGTCCGATGAGTTTTTGGTCTCGCGAAACGCGCGAACCGCCTCCAGCCGACGGATCGGAGGGAACATCAGGTTTATGTTTTCATTTCAGACCAGATACTGCTCCATTTTTACTTCATCTATCGCTCTCTCTTTCGCTCTCTTTGTATGCTCGGTTACCACCAGTTTCATTTGGAGTAAGGCTTCGCTTTTGAATGTTTGCTTTTTGGGAGAGGTGGAGAGAGGTCTTGGGTTCCGGTGCGCGGTACGACCATTTCCCGGCCTCGCAAATGGAGGATTAGGTTATTTGCGTATCCGTCCGATGGTAGCAGACGCATGCTGCTCGTCTACACGCCGGATCGCTGCCTTTCATTATGTTAGGATGTGATGCTTTGGTCCGACAGCAGCAGCACGAAAAGTGATGCAGTGTCTGTCGACGGTCTTGTTGTCTGGGTTACTGGACCTCTGATACCGTACGCATTGTGCGCTATTCAAGCGAACATAATGTTGATCGAAAAAGGTGGTCGCAGCCCGAGTAATAGACTACCACTGCAAACGTAATCATCGAGAGATGAAATAACGTTTGCATTTAAAAAAAAAGAGACAAAATTTAAATGGTAGAGAAAATTTAAATAAGAGAAAAAACTAACACAGATAAATGAGTTCTGGAAATTGCATATTAAAGGTAATTTTATCAGTATATTTGAAAAAAAATTGGAAACCTCTAACACTCGAATTCAAATCGTGATGACAAGGATAGTGAAGCTATTCCGTTCACACATTTGCGCGTTCAAAGAACGGTAGTCTGCCACTTCGAAAATGAACATCATGTGCCACTTTTTGGATGCCGGGGACTTCTGTTTCAGCATCTACAGCACCTTGACACTATTGGACAACAATCAGAGCATCGATAGATGGCTCAGTTCCTTACGGCCAACGCTCTGAGCGCCAAGAAGCTCCAAAGGATGGCGAAGAGGAAGACCGACAGAAAAATGGCTACACCGTTTGGGTGCGATTGTCCGGGAGGTCGGTACAATTAACCAAACAGTGCAAAAGTACCTAACGAACATTGAAATACATGTCAATACATGTGAATATCTGAAAAATATGCACGCAAAACTGTTTTCGACCGTCATTTTGAAAATTCCGGCTAATTACCGCAAGACTGCTCGGAATGGCGCCAGCAGAATTTTGTGTGAAAAGTGATAACATTACCTTCCAAATGCAGTTTACAGATCTCAATTATCTGTTTTAGTTTTTTTCTTATCAGCATTCAAATTTCAGAACAAAATTAAAAGCCGCTTACGTTGTCCTTTCACTATTTTTTCGAATTGCTTTTTCATAAATTCGGTTACAAAACGTACAAACGGCAGACACGCGACACACTCCATTTGCCAGAATGTTGCGATAATTTAATGCTCCTTCTTTCTCGGCGCGTCTCAACGCGATGCACTTTTCCCTACAATGTGGTCAACATCATTTCAATTACGACCTCGATGCGCTGTCATAATTCACTAGCTTCTACGGTTTGTCCACTTCGCTCTGTCTCTCTCTCTCTCTCTCTCTCTCTCTTTTCGGAACGCGAAGTCCATTAGCAAAATGTTCCGGAGTACTCCCGACGGACCGGACGTTAGGGAACTTCCAACAGCAACAGCAGCCTGGAGTTGGAGCAAAAATTATTACAACAAACTTTCGGCCCAAAAGTGCTCTGCGCCCCGCCTCCGTGTTTCCTGATGACAAATAGAAACAGTTTTGCTGCCGGAACGACGTAGCAAGTGAAAACCAATTTCTTATTTAGTTTCTGCACTTCTGCAGGCTGCAGTCCGCCGCGCTGTACAAGACGAACGGACGAAGCGAACTTCGGAACGACATTTGAATTCAATGTTCACGCTTGTGATGGAGGCGGGGGGGGGGGGGGGCAAATGAGGTGGAGTTGGAGTGGTGAAAGGAAATTGTGTCGCGGTTTTGCGCTTCCCTTCGCACGGGTGGCACGTGCGCGGGTATTAAAAGTTTCGCTTCGCACTCGCAACTACTCTCGTAGTAGTAGAAGAAGTAGTAGCTGCAGGAAGATGGGAGTGCCGAGACGGTAAGACTGGACCGAGCAAAGGGGACGAAGGTTAGGAGTTTAAATTCCTCTGCCACAACATGCAGCGGAAACATGATCATCATCATCAGCAGCAGCATCATCAGCATCTCCAACGCACGCAGCTGAGACGTGTATCTCATTAAAGTTGTTCTCGAGCTTCTTGACAGCTCGAACCTGCAGCCCAGGCTACGGTACAGGCTACAGTACAGAGAGAGAGAGCAAATGAAGATGACGAAAAGCACGAAGAGCAGGAAAAGAAGCGCAGCGCAAAAACCGGGCAGGAAAAACACAGGAAAGATGGAAACACCGACCTTCGGCGACCTGAATGATGGAGCAACTTTTCTCCGGAAATGAGTTGAGTATGGTCGTTAAGATATCTCCTCGAAAGTAGGTGGAAGGGGGGGGGGGTCAAGTGGAATGGGGAGTTGAGGCCGCCGAGGGTCGCTTGTCGGGGTAATGGTGCGAACGCACGGTACACACACGCTCCTTGTGGAACCCACCCCTTGTGTCAACGAGAGGTGCAAGCAGGAGTGCAGGACTCTCTGAGAGAGTGTGTGTGTGTGTGTGTATGTGTAACAGGCCTAGGACGATGTCTAAGGCTGCGTGCTTGATGATAAAAGTTTCTTCCTGCCAGGCACACCGACCGCCCGAGAGTGGACGGAAGAAAGGAATGGCAGACAGAGGGTGGTGTCTTGTACCTTGTAGGACCTGGTATCCTGATTGTAAAGCCCTCCCCCCTCCCCCATTTTCCCACCCTCCCCCGGATGCTGGTGGCGCAAATTTATGAATAACACTTCAAAAAGCCTTCCAGGCATCATTTCCTAGTAAGACCAGCGAGATACCAGGAGCAGGAGCCCCCCCTTCCCGGGAGGGTAATCGATGTTGACATCACGATCACGGACGCTTCCATCGTCGGCTAGCTGGCTGGCTGGTTTACCGGGCCGGGGAAAAAAAAAACTTCGTCCTCACCGCCAGAGACAAGAAATCATATCCTTACAACTTTGTCGAAAGGTCGCAGGTCGGTGGCTCGAAGAAGGTGAACTATGGCACAAGGCCCGTAAGAGAGCATGTTCCCATCCCTTTTCGCATCGTTGCTGACGTGGCAACCCAGACCACTGCCAGTGCCAGTGGCTTAAAGCCGATAACTACTACTCCTACAACTACTGCTTTCGATGCTACAAGACGATGCGAACCGCGTGCGCCAATAGCATACGTGAGCAGGTTCACTGAACGATGGTGAGACGCGATGGTGAGACGAAACGGTGGGAAAAACGGAAGGGTCAGAGGGCATGTGGAAGGGGGGGGGGGGGCACGTGGTTGGCAGATCATCCTTTCTCATCATCACGCGATGCGATTGGATGCACTCTCGAACAGTACGCAAACCGCCACCGCTTAGGTAATCGTGTAAAGCGTCAAAGGACCGCCATCGGTCTTGCTGCTGCTGCCGAAGAAGAGGATGATGATGATGGTGATGATGATGATGAAGTATACCTTCATATTCGCTGTGGCAAGTTTTCGATCGGATCGATTCGCTTTATATTCATCACCAGCGCAACGCAGCACCGAAGAGCGCATGAAATCTATCGCAGCGAGAAAGTTGAAGAGGTTATGATTAAATTTGAATTCCAAGTGGAGAAGTGTCCAGGGGCCCATGATAATGGTGCGGTGGTTGTGGCGCGAACAGGGAAATCATGCAATCGTTTTGCATCGCATTTTGCTGGCACGCTGTTGGTTTGGAAATGGCAAACTAGCAAATCACTCTAGCACCAGCTGTTTGGTTTGGTGTAACATTAGCTAAATTGAATTTAGCTTAACAGAAAGGGGCTTAACTATTTTACTGCCAGAGGATCAAAGGAAAGTTTTCTGCTGTTTTTCCTGCTATTGATTTTCTGTTCCATTCTGATGTCGTTTGAAGTACCAGTACACGAACGCAATATGAACTGCAGCAAACTGTTAAACCGATATTTCAAGCATGAAATAATTGCATTGCATTTTTTATTGTCGAAATCACATTTTTTTAAAGTTCGTTTTATTGATATAAACTCCGGGCTTACTGGTGCATGACCAGATAGTCCACTGCGCAGCCGTAAACCTTTAAAAACCTGCATAAAGTATAGTGCGCACAGTATAGTAAACAGCCTCTGGAGTGGAATTAAAGTTGAATTGAACTCAAATTGGTTTGTTTTAGAAATTGCTCAACCGAGAATAAGCAGCAACCGTCACCTGTTTGCCATTAATCATTTCTGATTCTAAAGCACACATTACGGGGAACGGCGTGAAATAGAAATAAACAGTGCAAAGCCAAGTGTCAAGTGACACTTTCCGGCTAAATCATTGACAGTTTACCTTTGACCTACATATATTGCACCGAAGTGTCCGAAGTGAGGCATTGCTCTTGCTGTTTGTAACGCTACAAACAAATCTGAAACATGATTTAATGCTTCAAATTTAATGTCGCTCTTTACACTGGTGCACTTCAATTCAGGCACCATTCAAACACACCATTAGCGAGCCCGCTGCCGTGGTGAGTGCATAAAGTGCACCGCGTGCAATGTTTTCATTGCACCGCTGACATGTTTACGCCTAAATCGGAACAATCGAACTGTAAACAGTAGATGCGCGGTCCGTGCAATCCGTGGCGAGCAGAAATGCCAAACCGAAACCATCCGGATACCGATGTCCGTCCTTGGTGTTGAGTCAGCAACACCATTACGCAACGCACGTGTTTGCGCTCCATTGTCCCGCCCGTCCCACCCCCTTTTTGCCGGAAGGACGGAAACACGAACATCATTAACTCCAGCCGGAAACTAACCGCATACAGGCTCACTCGGACTCTACTCGGTCCATTGATGTGGCAAACCTTTTTTGAACTTGAAGCAACTGAAAAAACAAAAAATGCAAAAGAAATAAAAGAAATAATGTGAACAGCATAACCGAAACCTAAATGCATCGGCAGAACCTACCACCCGGATGTGCTGTGTGCGGTGATAAAAAAAAACCCCTCGCTGACAAGAGGACCACTGTATCGCTAGTGGATAAATTGTAAAAGAGTTTTTGTCACTTCAATCCGCTGGCGGGGAGCACACGTTAAGCACCGGTACCGGACGCACGCTTCGGCTCACGTTTGTCAATTAGAGAGGCCGCCTGCCAACGATGCATTTTTCAATAAAATGCCTCCGTGTGACGGTGCAGGACGTCAGTCAGTCCCAACCCGACCCGGCCGCGCGAGCACCACCACCACCCAGGGTACCAGCATCCTGCACATTACCATCCAGTTGGAACGGTTTATGAAAGCTTCGAGCAGCGTTCGAGTGAACGGCGACGGGGACTGGCGCGAGTGACACGATTTAATAAACTGTCCTTCCGTGTGTCCAACCGTAACGTGTTCAGCGATGATATCCTTTTTAGAGTTGCCTCCCATTTCTAGAGGGCGTTATCAGCCGGTGCTGTCGTTGGTACTACTCTCACGCTTGTTTGCGATATTTTTGGAATTTAGATTTCTCTTTTTTATGGTTTAAAGGCACAGTCGCTGCGTGACTGTGAGTAGCGCCGGGTCCCGCATCATGGAACCGATGGCATATCCCGTGGCCATCAACGGTACGGGAAATGTATTTTTCGGGGAAACGTTTCGATGTTTTGCCAGCGCTCTCAAACAGCCAACAGCCAACGCGTGGTTCTGCTTTTTAATAATGCTTTCCTCGCATCGTCGTTCATCGACGTAGGCCATGGATTTTAGGGAGGAACGAAGGCCCTAAGGCATCGGAACACAATACGGAGTTTGCTTTCCGGAACCAACATGATAATGTTGATGAATTCCCCCGGAAAATACCTTCCGGCCATGCAAAAACGTATGGTGGGTACGTGAAGTTTCAAATGTTCTTGCTACTGACAGGCTACTGTTGCTGTTTCCGCACCCGGAACTGAGCATTGCCCTCGGTACCGGAACATTTCTGCACAAAACATCGTAAATCCCAAACGCGGTGTGGTGCGGTGTGCGATGTAACGAGCAGCAGGTTGAAACATCCCAGGCGCTACCAGGCGGTGTGGTGGTGGTGGTGGTCAACCACAGACCGCCACTACTCACGAGAAGCCCGGACGTGCTCACTATCGCGGGCTTAGCGCGATTTATCAGATCGCTTGCAAGCCGATCGTAAAGGCCTTCCGGTGACGGTTCCACTAATTTACTACGTTTGCCATTATTTATCTCGTTCGCCATTCGAATACCGGTTTCCCGTAGCGGGAAGATTCGCGGCTCGCGGCTTGCGGCTATCATCTAACTCGTTCTGCCATCGACCGACCGACCGACCGCGACTGTCAGCAAAGGCATTATGTCGTTATGCTCTCTCGTCCCGGAATGTCGGCCCAGGCCCACCAGGCCCAGGCTCAAGCCAAGGCCAGGCTGCTAACCATCCGCACCATTGTCTCTCAGGTCGGTATTTTTCCAACTCTCTTCAGACAAGAAGAGCGGTTTTTTGTTTCTCGTTTTTGACTTTTTTGGCGCACCGCAATGTCCTCACCATCGAGCTATTTATCGCATCGCTTCGCTTGCCGGCGTTCACTTACGTATGCACGACACTCGCGCCTGTCGGCCACCATTTTCCCCGGGTAGCCAGCGAGATAGCGAGCGAACGGAGCACTCGTTTTGATGGTGGGATGGAAAAGATCTCGTCGTAAAAAGTCATCCGCAGCAGCTGGAAAGCGTTCGGCGCTGCAGGAAGCGCTATCATCGTGTCTGGCGGCGAAATACGACTTTTCAGTCAAGTAGCGGAAGCCCATGCCGGTTCCCGTTGGTAAATGTGTATTGTGTTTAATGGAGCGAATGGTGGTCCGGAGAGGTCCGGGATAGTCAACATCTTAACTTGTTGAACCATTTTGCTCGGTCCACTTTCGGTAAGTAAATAAAAGATAAAGAAATGAAATGTAACCGTTGGTGCGGGAAAGGAGGAACGTTGGAAAGGAAGTGCAAACAATCGATCCCAACACGACAAACCACTCCGCCGACGTCTATCATCCGTGTGTCTGTGGTCGTAAGTTATGAACCGTTTGAACGTGACACATACACACACATACACACGCGGAGTCTCTTATCGCGAAAAAGGGAAAGGCCATCAGGACGATCCGATGAAACCCCTCCAAAGCATCATAAATTTGATTTCACACTTTCGACGGCCGTTGGTGAGGCGAAAAATTTCGTTGAGGTTTTTCCGCGTAGAGCTCGAACGACCAACAGAAAACAAGGCATGATACCGCGGCCACATGCAGTGCGGGGATGGGCCTTCAACTCATTCCGGCCAGCGCACGTGGCACGTTCTTGGTAAGCCACAGGAAGGGAGAGAGTGAACGAAAAGAGCGAGCCGTTCCAGCACAGAGCAAGCGAGAAAGCGGATCGGCAAGCTGGCATCCGGCTGTCAGGCTCACGCGGGTTTTAAGTTGATTCCTGATTTAGTTTTTGAATTTTCCGAAATTGAAATTCATCAAAATTCCAGCCCCAAAGCACTCCATCTCTACGGGATTAAAAGCTCCAATTAAAAGCCCTACCATCGGTGCTGCTCGTTACGCACTCGATAGCTGTGTGTGTGTGTGTGGTATGTCCGAGCAGTGCTTTAACCGGAACTCTGGAATTCCGGTAACCCGGTCCATTGTCCCTTCCCGGGGCCGTTGCAATCCGGTTCGGACAGATTCATCAAAAAACCCGGCAACCAGCAAAAGGACAATTAGCCTCCATTTCTAGTTGCCCTGGCCGGGGGCAACTTTCTGGGAAAAACTTTTCTCTCCACCCTCCGCTTGCTGGTCAGAGCAACGCAATTTACGATAACGATGGAGGAGGGCCTGCTGGCCGCT
This sequence comes from Anopheles darlingi, assembly GCF_943734745.1. Lineage (NCBI taxonomy): Eukaryota > Metazoa > Arthropoda > Insecta > Diptera > Culicidae > Anopheles > Anopheles darlingi. Next base: position 74,820,130 of record NC_064874.1, on the reverse strand, counting down.
GCTGGCCGACCTGGTGGCCGGGCTGGAGGGATAAAATCAGTAAAATCCCTCCTGTAAGGTCCGAGGTCACGCCGGGGGGACCGAAGACCGAAGAGGGGTTGCTGTTGACACAATCGGATGAATGGAAATGGTTTGAAGAATGGAAAAACGAGTTTCCCTTGTTGTAATGTTTAATGTTTTTCGCTCTCGCTCTCTTCCGACCTCAGAAAATGCTGAAACAGGACCAAACAGTTAAGTGCCCTTTGCGTCAATTAGGCCGCCTATCTCTACGAGGCGGGAGGTCAATTGAAACGAGAGGATGGAGAAAGCCACTTAGACCCCTTTAGTTGGGTTGAGATCAGTCCCAACCCCCACCTCGGGATAAGTGTAACCAATTATTGAAAACTATGTGTATTCTATCTCGTCATCTTTGTTCATCTCTCACCCGGGGGGGGGGGGGGGGGGTGGAAACTCCTACCAAATGTCCTTATAAATATTGTATAATTTCATGGCATAGTTACAATGCTGCTGGTGGTGGGCAAGACCGGTTCAATTATGTCCTTCCGCTGTGATCGTTTCGTATCTTCATGGATCTGCCATTCTGGCCGGCAGCGAGAACTGCGCTCGATTTCCGGATGACCTTAATACACCCTGCGGGAAGTAATCTATTTTCCACATCAAACGGCATCAACGGAGTCTTCCCGGGAAACTTTGGATCTCATTTTATCGTTCGGCATCTTTCTCGGTCTCTTTGTCTCTCCTCCTCTCTGTGCCCTGTTTGAAAACCGAGATAAACCGAGGAGTGAGCATCTGGCACACCGCCACTTCTGCACCGCCGCTCCTCTGGACCGGAACCGGACAGTGAAACCTTGAGGCCGGCGAGGCTCGGGGGTCGGTGAGATTGATTACGGCTCCAGCATGGCATTCCTTGGAATGGAAGACGGTGGATGCACAGTCGATTGTACCACACACACACAGAGACACACACACAGACACACACAAAGCACGACACAAAAGCATCCTGTTGCCGTCTTCGCGTCGACGCCATGCGAAAGACAAGACATTCAACAGCGCTTCGCAGTTGGAGCCTGAGTTGCTGCTGACTCCCTTCGGTGGCTCCTTGGCTGGCGAAACAATTTGTCAGGACCCCTTGTCCCCTTCTCCTACCTGCTACTTGCTCCCTTACCCACCGTACATGACCACGCGACTCACGGAGACAGCCAAAAGTCTTCCGAGAAAGTCGCATACCGCTTACGCGTGTGGTCGTCGTTGTCGTTGTCGTAGGAAACCGAAAACCCAAATCCTCGGTTCGGGTTGGTCCCGTGGTGTGTCGCGGCCAAGTGCACTTTCCTTGCGTTCCACGGTTCACTGAACAGCACCGAACGCACTACAGAACACAAGGAAGGAGGGAAGAGCATTGTTAATGTTCGTTTTGAATCGAACCGCTGGCTTCCGCTGCGCAATCGGTGCACCCACACACACACACACACACACACACACATGCTGGCAGACACGCGTGCAAACATTAGTTCCAGATTCCAAGAAGCACGAAACCGTCGCCAAAGGTCCTTGGTCGCTTGGTCCGCTTCTAGGGAGCAATAAAAATTTAGAACAACGAACAATTGTGAACCAAAAAGCTTTGCCCCCCCCCCCACCCCCTTTTGCCCGATCCCCGAAAGGAGCGGCCCCCTGGCATCCCAAATGAAGGTTGAGTGTCGTCCCGTACCCTTCTGTTGTAGAAGTGTCTTTGTGGTGCCGTTTGGTGCATTTTCGCTTGTGATGTGCGGTTCCGGACACTCCGAAGGATCCGCTGCATTGAATTGCGCGTGCAGTGAAGACACAGGAAGGCGACGTCGGCATCGACAACGCTCGGCGCTTGTTGCGCCCCCTCCTACTCAATCCCAAAGACCCAAGCGAGGTCTGCAAATTTATGATTGCACGCGTGCATGCAATTCAAATAATACTGCAGCCCCCTTTTTTGCGTGCGCCGCTTTGCGAAGGTACTCGCTCATACCGGGGTGCTCTTCGTTGTCGACATTCCTGGGGACATTCCTGGGGACATTTTTGCGCTGACACTGCAAATGATGGCGGCGAGGCGGCTTATAGGTGTGGCGAGCGCTCTTGTTGTGAGACACTCGAGAACCGCGAGCGAGTTTTCTTACTGGATGAAGGTGCGAAAGTGCTGAGCTGTGAGCAGCAGGTCGTTCTTGTGCTTGTCTGAGTCTCTTCCTTTGTTCTCGACTTCAGTGGACCCTCGGTGGCGGAACGCCCCGCCGAAGAAGGTTGATAAACAGCGTACATTAATTACAAAACAACGCCGCATTTTGGGGCAGTGAATTGAATCGTCTTCGCTTGGTCCGGTACACGGACAGCTCATATCCGTGAACCCCCCCCCCCCCTGGAATCGAAATTCAGTTTTTTTTTGCACACCACGGTCAGTGAGCAAAAGATAAGAACCGAAGATGCAGATGTTTCGCTTTTCCACCCCGCGACCGGGAATTAATTATTTAATTTTTCACCCATTATCTCTCTCTCTCTCTCGTGTCCGGTTTCGCTGGAAAGGGAAATAAAAGAAATAAAGGAAGGAAAGAAGCGAACACCCTTGGCCTTGGCTGAGTGAAAATGGAAATGTAACAGAAGTGAATTTACATATTTTTCGTGTTGCACAGATTTGTTTGGCCTTCGAGAGGGAGGGAGGAAGGAAAGAAGCAAAAATAGAAAAAAGATTAAGCTTCTACCCGGTCCGTGGGGACTTAAACCGGAAAAGGATTCGGACCGGATGGTCCTTCCGGTTTGGTTTGAAGGTTTCATCTTCGGATACTCGACCATCATCACCATCATCCCTTTTTTTTTCTTTTAATTCTCCTCCGAAACCACCGCGCCCATTCTCAAATCTTGAACCGGTTATTCCCGGTTCAGATGAAGAGGCAACCAACAAGGCGGGCGCGCGCACTTACATTTGATCCAAACCATTGACCCAAACCTGGAAACCATGTACCCGGTCCGGGGACCACCTTTCTATTGTCCCACCGAGACCTCCGGTGGGACATACCGCATGTCCCCAGTGGGTTCCGGCGCTTCTTTAGGTCCCGGCGAGTCTCGCCTGCACCGTACAATGTATTTGATTATGTTTCGCAATGACATCGGTTCGCATTCGGGGGTTTGCCCATTGTTTTGGAGCGCAAGAGTCTGGTATGCTTGGCAGGATATGCTTGTTAAAAAGCATAACGATCCCTTTCCATCTCTTCGGCCCTTTCGGTTTTCGGTGCGATGATGTGCGAGTGACACAAAAAGGTGAAATATGACCAACGAGATACGAGAGCGAAAATGAAATGAAGCCGCCTTCTCCGTACCGCTGGGGAATCCTTTCTTTCTTCGTCGCCATAAGTCGCCGCCATTGTCTTACCGCACGTATGTGTGTGTGTGTGTGTGCTCATTGTTAGCTAACGTTCGCTGTTCGTGTTTCTGTTCCGATCTCCGGTCCATTGTTTTGCGTGTGTCGCGAAAGCTCTTCGCTCGTGTGGCTCTTCAAGGTCTTCCGCCGATTCCTAAGGCAAAGAGTCTTCCCCTGACACACACACACGCGCACACACACACACACCTGCGCGGACGTTTGTCGCGAGTTAAAATTGTTTGGCAAATGGTGTCGCTTTCCGCTCGCGGCCAAACCCCCCGGGATGGTTGCCGGATTGCAGAAGGACAAATTGTCATTACACAGGTGTGTGTGTGTGTGTGTGTGTGTGTGTGTGTGTGTGTGTATGTGTATGTGTGCTGGTGCTATGAGAAATGGTTGGCGCTTTGTTGAGCGCAGCAGTACGCTACTCTACTTTTGTTGACTTGCACCATCTCGGATCCAGCACGAAAGTGGCAAAAAGCGTGGTTTGCGTTGAAGGAAGGACAATTGTCTCTAACCGTTTCCCGGTTTCCCGGTTTCCCGGACTCTCTACAGCGTCGCATCAGCGGTCAGGCATCATCTTGTCATCGACACCATCCTGTTGACTGCCTGTGAATCGCTCTGCGCGTGTTTCCGTGTCTGTGTGTTATGGTGAAGGAGAAAAATGGGATTCTCGGTTTTGCATAATTAACGCTCTAACCACTTTTGACAGGAGCTTTGGCTGAAACATTCCCCGGCCACCCCGGGAGAGTTACATCACGAATGGAGTGCGCAGCGACGGAGCAAGAGAGAGAGAGAGAGAGAGAGAGAGAGAGAGAGAGAGAAAGCGTAGAGTCTTGCTGCCCGGAACCACCGGTCGTTGATTTCCAATGGGTTTTGTGGCTGCTGCCGCTTGCGGATGCTGCTGCTGCTGTTCGACTATTTTAAACGAGAACAAGGAACGCAAACAGCAGAAGCGCAGAATGGCGAGAGACCACAAATCGAGCCCACACCACAAGGACACAGGAGGTGCTGGCAGGATGGCGTCGCGGTGACAGCTGCCAACATGGCACGGCACGGCACGGCATGGCATGGCCAGCCCAACATATCTGTCATACATTTTTAATTTGTGTGACAACTGGCATAGGATCGGGCAGCGAAAAACAGCGAAGTCGGATGCGATCGGTTGTTCCACCATTCCAGCATGAGAAGAAGAAAGAGCACAAAAAACCGGAACCGGAACCGGACACAAAAGACAAAAGACACTTCCTGCGAACATGTGGAAGAAAGGCCGCCGAAGGACGGCTAAAAATATGCTCTAAACGGTGTTCGTATGTGTGTGTGTGTGTTCCGTTGTCTGGCAACCATTTTTAAAGCATCCAAACCGGGAACCAACAGCCAACTATGATCAACGACTTAAAGTGGTGCGGATGGATGGGAAGAAATGAATCCAAGCCGTTTGTAAACAGTACCACAACGCACACTCACACACATCCCTTAAGGGAATCAATTTTTCTCCGCATAATTACAATGCTCATTACAAGGCCATTTGGTGGTCGGGAACCTTTCGTCGACCTTCCCACGAGTGTCGCCTCTGGTGGTGGTTGTTATGTTACTTCCGCTGTTGCCACTTCGTGTTTCAGGGGCTCCCGAGTTTCCTCCTCCCACGGGCTCCCCAATCAGTGCCATAAATCTCTTAAATTAGTTTACCGTAAGGACGCTTGAACGCATTAGTCCCTCAGTAGCTCATTAACTTCCTGACACGGCCACCGCTATATTGTAGAGCCACTTGGCACACGAGGAACGTTACGTTACTCCCCCGGCTCCGTGATTAGCCACCTTGCTTGCCACCTTACCGATGGCCAGCCAATAAACCATCCACAACAGGCCCCCCTCCGGGGTTCCTGTTCGTTCTCCACGGACTACTTAATCTATTTCATTCTTCCAGGATTTAATGCCGGGCATTATCCATCGCTCGATTCCAGGTCAGGGTGTGCCGGACTGTGTGCGCGCGCGTGTGTGTGTGTGTGTGTGCGTGATGGCGCATGGAACAGGGAAGCTGAAATGGAGGAAGGAGAAGCAAAGTCCGAGCTCTTGTTCTCGTTCTAGAAAGAGAGACATAGAGAGAAAGGTCAGGAAGTGTCTAATGAGAGAACGAACGTCGATCCCCCAGAGGGGGGGCTCGAGGTGTCCAGTGTTTGAACGACCCCCCAAGCGTTCTACCCCCCGGAGGGGAAATCGAATTGACCCCCAGCGGAAAAGGAGGAGTTTTTCGTCCATAGGTCAGCAATTATCGAAGCATCGAAGCGCCGTCCCCGGGGGAAAACGCGAAAAACTTTACTGAAAAGTGCACACGGCAGCCAATTTGGTCGAGCACTTGCGGGGCGGGGTAGGACAGGAGGACAGGACATCGTCCCCGAGCATTTCGACATCGCTCAATTGCAAACGTGGCGTGGCGGGAACCACTGACCGAGGACGACGACGACGACGGGGATTTGCTGGGGAATCTTTATTTTTTAAAACATTCCGATCATGTTCCGATCGCTGCTGGCTCAGCTCTCGGAACGCGGGGGTCCTGAGAAGAGGAGGGGGCGGGGTATTTGCTGGAACAAATCGAGGAAGCTTTTTCTGGAAGCCGCGAAGCGCATTTTGGTTTTCCAAACGGTGCTCTTCACAGAATACTAACCACTTTTCCAACTTTTCCAAACCGGTAATCCTTCGCTCTGGACTGGACACAGAAGCTTCGCGTTGTGCACCTGCCTGCTTTTCACTAAAATCACCTCTCTTGTTCTCTCTCTCTCCCTCTCTCTCTTTCTCTCTCGCCCTATTTGTTTTCCTATTGACCTATTTGCAGACTTACAGCAACGGTTGGTGGCACCAAAAGCGTGGAAATTTAGGAGCTTCCCGGCAAGCGTGCTCGTGGTCAGAGTGGATCAGAGTGTAACGTGCTCGATCGCTAAGACCGGCGTCAATCCAGCATCCTTCGTGATTATTCCACCGTACGTGTGTCCCCGTGCCCGCGTGTGTGTGTGCGTTCAGTGAGGTGAGATTGAACTAGAAACGGACCTGCAGACGAAGAACCTGAAGGACTAATCGAGTGCAGCAGTGGCAACCGTTGCCGGTGCTGACGAAAGAGTGACCGTCGGTTGGAGTGACCATCGGCAATCATTAAATGATTCATTAACACCCGATGCCCAACGACGATCGGTCGCTGCCAGGAAGCGGAAGGAAGCCAGCATCAGCATCCGGAAGCCAGCACCCCATCGAACGCGCGAGCACCGCTCCCACCCTTTTTGTATGCTGCAGCCAGACGGTAACCCCATTAGCCGATCCCAATGAATGTGGTTGGATTGCTGCAAATCATAATAGGTAAGTGGTGGTAGCGGCTGGAGGCGTTTTGAGACCATTCGTTTTTTTTTCGATTTCATCGAACGCCCCAGAACTCGACTCGTAATGGCGTTCGCTTAATTTTAAAGACATGAAAACCGGGACCGTATTCACGGTAAGTATTCGCTTCTGTACTTTTCAATAAGAATAACGCGTCACGGTGGTTGACCTGACCTGAATCCTTGGGGAACAGGCCACCCGGAAGTCGCAGGGCGTCATCAGGTTTCAGGACTTCAAAGCGCCGTATGCCGTGATAAGTGATAAAACCAGAAGGTCCAGATGGTCCAGCGAAGATACTAAAGAGCTTTCCCCCTCGAGAGAGTATTTTGGGATTTTTTCCGGGTTTCCGGGTTTTTTCTCTTTCTTCTGCGTTGTCGTTAGAAACCTTCGCTTCTACTAATTGATTGCGAATTTTATTCAATCTTGTCACGGTAATCAAACGAGAGAGAGAGACACTCCCGGGAAGGTACGAGCTCTGATCGTCATCAACATTGTCCAGGCGTCTTGGATCTATGCGTTGAAGTTGCCTGTTTTTTTGCGGACTGACCGGCCCGGGGAGGCCGTTGCTAGGATGCTCTTCTGCTGTGCCTCTGCTTGATGGGACCTACGAAGAACGTGGCAGTCGAGTGGAAAATGACACCGAGATAAGATGGCCAAAAGATTGTAATAGCATGGAGGGAGATAGAGAGAGAGACCATCCGATCCGACCGACCACTGGAGCCATTTTGATTTGATTTTCAAACGCCTCGGTCCTCGGTCCTCCGTTATGGGCCTTGTGTTCCGTCGCAGTGGGTCTTGCTGGAACTTGCTTATTGCCTACCAATGCTCTTCGACCATCCTCTCTGCCGTCACTCACGCTCTGTAGATTGTTTTACTTCTCTTCTTCTTCTGCTTCTTCTGCTGCTTTTACTTCTTCTTTCGCCTCTTCACCACCCTACGCGCGAACCTCGATATTAACACTCGACGAGCGCATAAAACAAATTTAACTGCCGGGGCGTCGTTAGGGCCCGGGATGGTTTAAGCACGGAACGGCGCCTACAGGGAGCGGCAGTCAAGTTGTTTCGCCTGCCACGCGACATGCAGTAACGCCAACTCACGCCAAGGATAAGGATGGCAAGAATGGCAGGGAGGGGGGAGCGTGGAAACCGGACACCGTGGCACAAATTATCACTCTCGGTGCCCAGCTCGTGGCGCCAGATAAGAAGGCCAGTCCGGTGAGATCCAAATTCCTTTCCCGTCCCGTGCTCTTCACGCTGCCTTTTTGTGGGTTCAATCTCGGACCCCGCCAATGATAGCACCTTGGCTAATTGATACTTGTGGACGCATCGTGGACGCGAAGAGAGGGAGGACGTGCCGGGGCCGTCTTCTTCTGTGACTTTCGACCGCACGCCCGCCATGAAAAGTAGAAATGAAAGTAAAAAAGAAATCTGTTTATCGAGCCCTAGAGAGGAGAAGAGAAGTTTGCATTCAATGTGGGGCTTGACTTTGTCATCGTAAGACGAAAAAAAAACGGAACGGAAAGTGACCATCTTGCTTTAGCAACTGCTTTAACCACAACGACTGGAATACCTGAAAAAGCTGAAAAGATAAAATCTTCAACTTCCAGCTCCGGTGGACTTGGGGCTCTTGGAACAGGGGGAACTGACGATCCGTTAACCTGAGGTTACTGCGGCACTGTGTGTGGTGGCACTATGAGGTCCTTTCGAAGCTGAACCTTCGACGCACCGGTGTTCGTGGAGTGAACCAATTTTCCCTTTGATCTTCTTCTTCCGCTGAACTTTACCATCCCTCGAGCTCCGATGGCTTCATTTGCATTTGAAAGATGATGTTCCGGTGTGTCTCGGAAATATACTTCGGGGGGGAAACTATGGCAACGTCGAAATTAGAAGAGAAGAAGAAAGCGATGATCCGAACGGAGCCGGGGCTGGTGGTTACATTGTGGTCGTAAAATGTGCTCTCGTCGGAACACGGAAACTTGTCCACCGGGTGATTCCGGGTGTGAACGTTTCGCGACAGATCCTTGCGGTCGGAGCAATCCGTTTAGCGATTTGTCGATTCATCTCAAACGCGGATTGGCATGTTACCGGGAGACGGACGGGGGCGCTTATCTTGGTGCGATATTCGCGGAAATGGAGAAAACTTTGCAGCTTGCCCGGACAGTTTGCAGTACTGTGCGGTTGTGGAGCCTGTGGAACCTGTGGCCTGAGGCTTACGCAGTCACGTTATTTCCGGGAAAGCTGCTTAGGTGCTTATCGGGAGAAGGATCCGGTGGTGCTGAAGGCACTGAATTTAATCGTTGCCTCTTGACGCACGTCTTGAGCCGTGGATTTTGATG
>NC_064874.1:74781056-74806056 GCF_943734745.1 Anopheles darlingi | reverse complement strand
CACCACGGAGCATGGATGGAGGCGCCTGGTGCGGAACGTACGGTCCTATCGATGGAGAGTCCTGCGAACAACGTACCATCTCGTTTGCTGCCGGCTCCTTTATGGCTGCTGCTAGTGCTGCTGCTGCTTATGTTGCTTGATGCTGGTTGATGCTGGTGTGGCCAGACCAACGTGGAACGCCATTTCCCGCGCCAAGCTAATCCTGGTGACAGACAACGCCTGCCCGATCGGTTCCACTTATGGCCACAAAACAAACTGCTTCAGCCGAGAGAGAGGGAGAGAGAGGGGAGGAGCCAAAACGACCGTTACCACGGAACTAGAAGCGAGAGAGAGAGAGAGAGAGAGAAAGAAGATAGAGAAAGAAAAAACGGGAGCTTTAATCGCCTTCGATCGACCTGCCAAAGCAAGAAGCAAGAGAGGAAGCATCAAGAAATCAACCAACAAACTAAACACTCCAGGACCAACAGGGAGGGGTGAGGCGCGACAACGACACGTTCGTCTCGGTGACTTCCTCCCGCCCCTTTGGCACCGATATCGAACACCGAGCACCGTTCCGTTACCGTAACCGCCATAAAGAATGTGAAAATTTAATGACTTGGCCGAGCAATGCCACACGAGGCGGGACTTTGGTCAGGGAAGGGGGTTGGAATATGTTTCTCTCCCGTACCCTGCCCTGCCCCTTCTCTTTCATCCATCGTAATTCCCCCTTTTTTCCGTGTTTCATGCTTGCGCGACAACGCTTTTTAACCGCGCTTCGCTCCCGGTATGCCCGTGAAAAGTGTGTATGTGTGAGAGAGAGAGAGATGACGAAAGACGAAAAGCTTCTCAGTGCCAGCCCGCTCCCACCGGCAGTAGGTGCCCGAGTTCCGCGTTCCGGTTTAATGGTTACCGCGGCTGCCGCTGCCGCCGTCGCCGCCGCTGCCGCCGTCGCCGCCGCTGACTTTTTATGGACTGGTGATTAAGCTGATGATATTTTTATTCCACCATAAAACCCTCAAATCCATGGCAATCGATTTCGCTTTTGCTTTTGCAGCCGCGCATCGCACCGTCCGGATGTTCAGGAGGCGAGAGAGTGGTGGTTTGTTTCATCGGGTCCCCATCCCTGTTTCTTTCCATTTTATTTTTCCCCATTTTCCGGCGCTGCCCAAGCACCGACCCAGGCCACTGGATGTGTGTGTGGGGTACTACTTTTTATGACTTTATTAAAAAGTGTACGTTTTGTCACGCCGGCCATAGCTGGTCATAGCTTCGGGGTTGCTGTTCCAGGAAAGCTGAGTCTATCTGGACGTTGTACCGAGAGTTGTGACGTTGCTATCGGCATCCGACTCGTGCTGTTTGCATCGGTGATCACATTGGTGTCAAAGCTGTGGAGATATGCAAACGGGAAGCCCGGATTGAGCATATCGATTTTGCTGTGTGTGCGCCACATTATGCACCCGATTGGATTGGAACAATGGAAATTTCCATAGTTTTTGTGAGACCGCGGAACGAATTAGCCTTTTTTTTTGTTTTGTTTTCTGCTCACCGAGCCCCTAATTAAGGCAAACAGCTCGTGGTGTGAGTAGGATATTTTGAACCACATATTATGCTGTTTTAAGTTTTGTTCCTATGCCCCAAAAACAAATATATCCTGTTGCTGAATGCACCCGAAGCTAAGCTGTTTGCCCTGCTCGTGCTCTCGCTAATTGCTTCGATTAATTACTCTCAAAGCCACTCACGGTGGATCGTGGTTTTAAAGTAAAGTTCCGATGAATTATGCGCTGGTAGCATCATTAGTACCGTCAATTAGCCGCGGACACAGAGAGTGCCGCGTAATGAGAGGTGAATCGTGTTGAAAGCAATAGCGTGTCAATAAAACAGATCAATCGAGTGTGCTCGATCGAGTTGATTGAATGGCGATTGGGTTTAAAATGCACCGGAATGGAACAAGAAACGCTCCCGTGAAGCCTTCATTCTTTAAAACCACACACACACACGCCATTTATCCAGCATCCAGGGGCACGCGGGTATGATTTAATCGATTTGCGGAAGAAAAAAAAAGCAACCGTCCGGAGAGCAATAATGTTCGTTCGGATCGGGAGTCACTTTAACAAAAATAAAAAAAAACGGGGAAAATTGCAATTTTTCCAAACGTCACTTTCAGCTCGTCCGTCATCTCTCACTGACAATCGGATGTGGAACAAATAAAGCTCATAACTTTAATCTTCACTCCCCCCGCCCTGTGCAGACATACCGGAAGCAGGTTCCGAGTGCCGAGAGGGAGAGAGAGAGCCAAAGACAGAGTCACTCGTGGTTCTCGGAGCTCACAGGTAGCCAGGCAAACGGCGGTGCGAATGCGATGAAATGTGGCCAAATATGTATATATCATCGGTCGCGTCCTTTGTTACCGATATGCCGGCGCGCAATGATTACGAGATGAAGCAAATTATGTCACACGGAAGAATGCTCCCCGGGAATGGCATAAACTAGTGAAGCATCATTTCATTTCGCTTTCTCTCTCTCTCTTTCTCTTTCACTCTCTCTCTCTCTTTCTCTATCTCCGTGGTTTTCGTGGCTTTGGCGTGCAACGATGCGATTCCGCTGAGTGGATGATCCGCCTTTTGCCTTTCGCCTTTCTTTTCCTCGCGTTTTTGCGCCTCGCCGACGCTGTGAAAGGAATTGCCAAACGAACGAGAAACACACGCACACACACACACAGGCAAACATAAAAGCACACGAGTGCGCCCACTGTGCAGTAACCCGGATGGACTGTTGGAATGAAGCGGAAACGGAGCAGCCCTTCCCTCTACGAGTCTGCTGCTGGTTCCGAGAGCTTTTTTTACTTTTTATTTTTTTTGAATAGTCTTACGCCGAGGATGAACTTCGAGCAGCAGCGGCGGCGGCCCTTGGAGCAGACCGTTTGGGCGTTCCGCGATTAAATCGTGCCACCCCCCGGCAAAGCCCTTCGGTTTCACAAATTGTATGGCGCGTCTCCTCTTTTGGCACCGGGCGAGGGGGTGGGTGTGAACCCCGTCACACCCCCACACCCCCCCTCCACCAACGAAACCCATTCGCGGCCCGTTCCGTTTCGCCGAGCAAGGAGAATGCGCAGAGATTTTATCAACTAGATTGAATTGAAGCTACACCAGCTCAATCTGTCCTTCACGGCGTGCGCGGCCCCCTTCGTCGTAGCAGAAGGAAAAAAAGGGTTCCAATCTCGCTAAAGGAGAGGGGGGGGAGAGATTCTGAACCCGAAGCGGTGGTGGTGCAGCTAAATGGCAATATCCTTCGGCTACGGTATTGCAGCGGAAATTGGTGCTCTTTCTAGTGAGAGGCGACTGGTGGAAGCTCGGTGGAAGTGTCACACAGAATAGACTGGCAAAAAAGCACACAACTAACTGCCACTGCTATGTTTATGTGTGTGTTTGTGTGCGAGTTGTCTGGAGCTTCTTCTGGAGTAGTAGCAGTCACCGGAGGCAACAGATTTGTTGTAAGCTAAGGAAAAGCTCTTGTTTTGGCATTTTTGTGGTTTTGTGAAACACGATAAATACTAAACAACTGAAGCGAATGCTTAAAACAGATCAGATATCGCCAAGGAAATAATGTTTAAAGTTTCCACTGTTCGCACCGATAATGCTATTGTCGCTCGAAGAAGTCACGAAAACACGAAGATGAAGTTCCTCTCTAAGCTGTACCGACACAGCGTTACACCGGATAAGCGGATCAACCAATTAGGCCCATTATTAGGACAACTAAACGCCGGAGGCAGTCCATATTTGCTCTGCCTCTTCGATTGGTGGTCGAACGGACGGGACGCTCGGATTATCCGGTATGCCTTGGGGGGGGGAGGGCGCCCAAGTTTTCGAATCCCAATGTCTAGAATAACAAACCGTGGGCACTGCTTCTACCACTTCCACCAATCAGACTGCTACCTGACCTTCTCTTCTCTGTAAATTCTGCTTTATCCTGCTGCTAATCGATGGAGTATCCCGCATGGCGGCGACTCGGTATTATTATCGGTGTCTTTTCTTCTACTTCTTCAACTTGGAATCTCAGAAATCGTGCTGAAGGCGAGGGGTAAAGATGTTTGTAAAATATGCTATCAGATAACGGCTCCGAGATTACATTCGAATATGTTTTGTCTCTTCCCTCCGGCCCGTTGCGCCATTGTGTTGCTTCGTTGTTTTGAAGTTAGCCAAAGCTTTTCTGCCGATGGAAAGCGATACTGTTTACCATCTGAATCGATGACTGAACAGTAAAAAAGTGAAATGTTTGAATAATAATACTGCAAACGGTTGTCTCAAATCGATTCTCCTAAACTGCGACCAAACTGGGGTGGCCCAGGGACAAATTTGTAAGTAATTTGGCTTCAACTCAGTTAAATGATGCTCCTGTTGTGCTCTTTTCATTGCTCTTCTTCCTTCATTGTTCTTTTCAATTTTCTTTATCGCAAAAAAATCTGGCCCACCGATTGGCAGAAACGCTTCAAATTACGCACAACGTTTGAGCAAAACGCTTCAATGAAATTTTCCCTCAATTTTATTGCAAGAAATTAACAAGAAAACGAGGAGAAGTTGCATAAATTTCACCAAAATTCTGTCAGCTTCTGGACGCAACAAGAGTAACGGGATTGTTTGCATTCTCCTTCTCTTGTAACAACATAAATCATGTCCAAAAGCTCGTGAATTCCAAAAAAAAGCCCCCCATCCTGCGCCGTTATGAGTGATTGCCCTGCGTAATCTAGATTCTATATTAAAATTTAAAAATGTCTCTCAACGACACCGTTACTTCAAATTTAATTATTTGACGCAGCGGTCCACACCCGGTCCAGGGTGACCCGGAATGCTCGTTGTGTCCTGCCTCTACGGTCTCTAAGACAATGGTTTCATTCCAAAACCGCGACTCCTTCAATCATTTCTCCGGACAACGCTTTTTTTTTTGTTCACCGCAGTGCGAACCGTGGCCATTAAAAAGACCGGGGGTGGTACGATGATGGCCTACGCTACCGGTCGTACCCCCTACCACCCGCATCTATTCTGCAACATCCCGCCTTCCACCTGGGCAGCGTCTTCGGAACAGAAGAAGGGACGTTCGGAGGAGCGTTTGACGTTGGACAATTTATGCTAACTGAAGACTGCGGATCAACGAAATTACCGAGCCATAAAGCGTGGCCACTTAAAAAGGAAACGAAACCGCGCGCGGACCACTCGCCACTTGACCGGCATCAATTGTCGGACGTGTTGTCGGGCGCCGGCGTCGTCGTCGTCGTCGTCGTTGCGTCGTCGTCGTGGCGTCGCGTCGCGTTGGTCGCCCCCCCTTTTCCTGCGGGGATCGCATACCTGCGCGTCCACCGTGCTCGTGGCGTGGTGGAAATCACCATTTTTATTGGCCAAACCCATAAAACCCCAAGCGGGCGACCGGCTAAAAGTTTGGCCAAGCAGCAAATTTATTTCGCAAACGGTTGCCCCATTTGTTGCGCGCGCCAACCCCGCGTGTGGGGTGTGGGTGAGGAAGATTTATGCTTTCTTCTACCGCTCTCTCTCTCTCTCTCTCTCTAGCTCCTTCTGTCTGCCTCTGGAGCGCCGGCGAGTTCCGGTGGTGGATGGGATACCATTTCATTTGATGAGTAGTGGCACCCGTCGTCAGGGTTTTCCTTTTTCCATCCATTTCCCCCGAGTTTGCGGGGTGTCAATTATCGAGGGCGCAACGAAATGGTACACCAGCGCCCACTCCTCCTCGGCAGGGGAACCTGTCAGGATGAATCGGTTATTTCCCCCCCACCAGAGCGAGAGAGAGAGAGAAAATATTTGCTTATAATTTGAATACATTATCATTGCTGCTTTGCATTTGCTCTGCTCCACGTTCGGCCATACTCCACGTGTACGCGTACAGGCCTTTTCTACCTTTCCCATCACCTCTCCTCCTCTTCCCCTTTGCCCATGCTACCAGAGAACCGTCGACCAGGGCCCAGGTCAGGTATTCGTGTCGGAATTGGTATCGAACGAGTGATTCCATCCGATCCGGTGTGGAAAGGGATTGTGGTCTGTCCAGCGTGGCGCGAACCCTGTACGCACCTGGCGCCATCAACGACGATGAAATGACGGCGATGACGATGACGACGACGACCAGAGGCCTTTTGATCCGGGCGCTCTCGAAGGAGGGTTGCGAAGAGAGTTTGATTTTCACGCCCCCCGCGCAACCATTGCCCGAAGGGGTGGGGTGGGGGGAATCAAGGGTGGAAAATTTATGGCCAACCGGCCAACGGGTCCGACAATTTCCACCGCGCAATGCGTGCCAATCAGTAGCACTGAAGCTGTATCGGTTTAACAAGCACCATAACAGCGTGGGTTAAATAAATAAATAAAAAAAAACCCCGAACATGCAGTTACAGAGAGCCTGGAATATGGCCAATCACGGTCTCGGTCCGGTCACGGAGTGCAGGCTGTGTGTGTGTGTGTGCATGGATCAGAGTAGATTGCTGCAGCAACGGTGCAAACCGATCTCAATCATCACCGGACCGCGTGAGTTATGTATTACAGAGCGTAGGAAATGGGCCATTTCGATCACGATGGCACGATGTAATTTGCTACATAAATGTGGCGGCTTCCGGCACCCACCCACCCACCCACCCACCCGGTGTATTGATCCGGTACGCTGGAGATTACGATTATTGCACAATTTTAACACGGCCCGAGTCGGAGTATTGTAGCGGAAGAATTACGAAATCGAAATCGATTGATGGGATTTAAATAAACTGAGACCGCGAGGGGAGTGCGGTGAGGAGCATTAAAGCCTTCCAACACCGGGGTTACATAAATACATACCGACGGTTGCTATGGTTACACACCACACCGCAGCATAGATGACAAAGATGGTATAGAAAATGCATTCCAGTTTATGGTACAGTTATCGTTAAGTGCGTGCAACGATTTTAACTACTACTCGAACGCTGCACAAAGCACTGCGAATGCTGTAACGCATGCTGCCAAGTGGAATCATAAACACATTCTATCGGAATCATAAATACATTCTTCACAACCATGTGGATCAAAGTGAAAGGAATAAATTCTCGTAACTGGAGCACAATAATCAAGCAACCATCGATTGCACTCTGCAAATGCATGCTCGTTGGTGCTGGTGACACCGAGCTACTCGAAGCGATCAAACATTCCCCAGCTACACACACATACGGTGCTGTAAAATGTGGATGGGGAAGATGCGAGTGCACAATTCAAAGGAGATCCATTCAACGGTACAGATGTTTCTACGTAAGCAAAAAATTAAAATTGTCATATCGCAACGAAAAATCAATACATAAAAAAAATGGATGGATATGTGTAGAGATACTTGAATCGATACGATTAATTGCACAAACCATAACTTTAGCGACACAAAACATACATTATTTTCGCAAAATAATTTACTCGATGCATCCTTCGAACTGTCAAAGCCAGTCGTGGTCGTCGTTCAAAACAGTGGCGATTGTTTTTTCGTTGCGATAACGAAGATGTTTCTGCTAGTGTAGAAACACGCGGTACACGACCACCTACCAGTACAAAACCAAATCAAACGGTAGTGGGGGGGTTGAAATGAGGTACCGACCTCACCTATTGATCGGAACCTGGAGCTGTGATCGATCGATGCCTCGATGGCTCTCGAGTGCGCTCCACTGACATTTGCAAAAATGAAACCATTTTCTCCGGTGCCTCGTTACGGATGAAATTTTCTGTCGCAAAGGTGGGGGGGGGGGGGGATTACTGGAAGAAAACCTTGACGTGGTCCTGGTGGTGGTACCTGGAATCCACTTCCTGGGGTGTGGGGGGACTAGCATTCCATGTCGTTCCAAGAGACGATGACGGCCAACCGGTTCGAGCTTGCAGTTACACGCTTCAGCTGCCTCCAGGCTACCGAGGATAAGTGGCTTTGTGCACCTTCACACACACAAACACACACACACGTCCATGAATGCACGCATACGGACACTCACGTACACATTTACTGTATCACTTATCCTTCGAGTGGCGCGACGCGACGTTTTAGTAAAGGTTACACCCAAAGGGAACTACGCCTCTTCCGCCCCATCGGTGCTCGGTACCTCGTTGACGTAGTAGTAGCTGCCCCGTGGGATGCGTTACGTTGGCATTTGACAAATCACATCCGTTCAACTGGCTGGACACACCGTGGTCCGTGGTCCGTGGACTGTAAACCCCTCGGAAAAGGAACCGATGATCGATCATCCCTTTTTTGTGGGATGGAGAGAGAGAGAGAGAGAGAGAGAGAGAGAGAGAGAGACGGAGAGAAGGTGGTGAAAGCCGGAGATCCTTGTAAGATAAATGGAATATGCTGATACCGGAGAGCACTGGACTCACCCACGGTGTCCGCGTCGGAGTTCCAAGACTTCATCCCCCGTTTGCTACACTTTCACACAGCATTGTTCGCCCCTTTTTGCTTGGATTCTTTTCACCCCTCGAGGGAGGAGAGGGAGGGTTTCGTGTATCGCGACCGCACTATCAACCCCCTTCTTTCCTGACCACCACCCCACCCCCCCCCCCTTGGGTCTTTTCACAAAACGCGATTCGCGATTTGCATTTTCAGTCCCCCCGGAAGGAAGGAAGGACTGGAACGACGGAGTGTTCTGTGGATTGTGGAAAACCCCCCCCCGGGCCATTGGTGGTCTGGTCATCTGTCAACTCAGCTACCAACACCGCAGGACCGCTTTTTGGGGTTGTGCACCAGTTGTGCACTCGATCACCCTCTGCTCTGCACCCCCTCTGCAACCCTCTGGGTGGGGGAAGGTCTGTTGCACCCAAAGGCAATCCCGAGTTTTTCGATTGTTTTCGTTGTGTATTACAGATGTTTTGTTATTTCCCCATTTCCGATTTCCCATCGACGATGCCCGGATTCACTGTTTGTCCAATGCAGCTGCCAAAAACAAAAACAAAACAAAAAACAAGAGGCCACGATGGGAAAATAATATTAAAATTCTCGACCCTGCAGGTCCTTGCAGGTGGAACGACAGTCGCATCGGATTGGATTCGATCAGTTGCCTGGGACGCTTGTTAGGAGTGCGCCACCGTAGCCGCAGTACTGGGGGCAGTATTTATGAGCGCGATGATTCCTTGGACGGGGATCCATTTTTTGGATCCATCCGCTTTCCCACCCATCCCACCATAAATATGTAGATGAATTTTGATTGAAGGTTGAGGTCGATCCGGACACGGCTCGCACTGGACACGGAGGTGGCCACCAGGGCCATCGTCATACCCCGGAACCACCGGTAGCGTCACCGGCCCTTTCATTAGCACCGGCAGCAAGCTGCAGCGTTGCGGATGGATTGATGAAAACACGAAACGGCCCCTGCGCTTCCGGTCGCGATGGTCCACCACCACCATCATGTGCACGGGGCCGTGGCCGTGGCCAGCCCCAGAATATGGCACCAAAGCTCTGCTGCTGCTGCTGCCGGCTAGTTTTAACTCTGGTGACGGCGTTCGCTGCTGACGCGAGTCGAAGTGGTGGCTAATATTATGAGGAACGCTTCACCGGATTTTGAAGCGTGGCTGGTCGGACCTGTTGTGCCTGAATGTGTTTGTGTGCGTGCGTTGTCATCGCTTGTCGTACGTGTGGTGGAAAGTCAGCCTCTCGAAATCGAGGCTCTCGTTTCGTTTCGACATATCAATCTGGGATCTGGGATATTGCCCACTAGACGGTCTAGCGCGAAGCCAGCGACCGAGGGCCCGCAGAGACATGTCATGTAGCCTGTGCCGCCCGCGCACACACAAACACACACACGCGCGCCCGTACACGCCGTAACTCATTTTGAGATTGATGTTTGCGTTGCCTCTGCTCGGCGTCGCTCTTCAAACACGGTCCACGAGGTATCAGGGAGGTGTGGCTTCCAATCACGAACGTGATTTCGGCCGCGGAAAGGTTCCAAGCTCTTCTGCGGTCAGCTAGCCTGTATGCGTGTGTCTGTGTGTGTGTGTGTGTGTGGTCAGTTTTTGCGGAGGGGTAGAGCAAAAAAAAACATCCACCGGTCGGTCGTGAATTCACGGGGATGTGTTCTTCGACAGCCGGAGTTATGGTTCGGTACCGCGCTACCGCTTGGAGATGGCCCACCAGATCGCTGATTGCGTTCGCACGCGCGGAGATGGCTGAAGGACCGAGCAAAAGGTGCGCTTCATGCGCCAAGATTTTAAATATGCAGCATATGGAGCAGCACCAACAGCAGCAGCAGTAGCATAAAAGCATCATGCATGAGCATGCAACGTCGTGGGAACATAATTCATCATTTCCCAAAAACGGTCATGACGGAACACCCGGTTTTGTGGTTTTTAGCGAACGGATGGAGGACAAATTATGGATTAGCTGTTGTGACTGGACCTGGGGCGGGGTTCAAGTGTGTTTCAAAGGTGTTTAGCTAATGCATCAGGCCGCTAACCTAATTAGTCGGAAGAAGAATCTTTTAAAACATCCAACCTTTTAAAACGGGGTTTCAATGTTTTTAAAGTTCGCATCATAACACACGTTATGATGAATTCGGTTTTGCTTATCTCTGTCTACGGTTGGGATCTTGAAATTTCCTCTAATATATTTAATTCTTATAAGGTAAACAATTGTTCTACCACTTCAAAATCGAAACAATTCAGGGAATAATAGTTGATTAAACCTAATTTACTTTAATTCTGTACAGAATGCCAACAAATATCTTCAACATAATAAGTCCAGGGTGCGCCATCTAAACAGGATCTATTGAAATGTTCAATAACTCCTTCATTTTTTAACCGATTTTGAAAAATGAAGCAAATATATTTACATTTTACAATGCCATTAAATGATAATTCACTTGGAATATAATGTCGATCAAATGACCGCATCGATTCGACAAAAAAAAACAGCCGTTTTTGGGCATTTTAATGGTAGTAAAAGTTAGGATATGCTTTGTTAGTATTTCTTCACAAGCCTTTTGATATTTTGCAGCATTCAGCCGATATGCAATATTATGAATTATGAACTTTGCTACATTTTATAGAATGCTACATTTAATTTTATAGAACCATGAAGTTAACATTCATGGTCACAAGAAACAAGCTGCCAAGAATAATAAAATCCAACGCTTTGCGTTCGAAGAAGTCCATTAGACAACTTAATTTTCACTCACTGATTAGTACAGCAGCCCTCAGCGACTAACAAGCTTCATAGCAGATGCTCACCGTTTAGAACAATCCCAAAAGCATCAGATTGAGTTTTCTCGAATTAAGCAACGCTACAGCAGCGGCACTCTACTGTCTCTAGTGGGAACGGATCAATTGCGATGGCCCACGGTTAAACGGATCATCGCCAACGCGCTCTCTCTCTCTCTCTCTCGGTCCGTTGGTTCCGGTACAATTATGAAACTTAAGGATTTTGTCAAAAATGCTACTAAACAGCACGCGGCACGCGGTCCGCGCACCGTACACCCACCGCCCCGGTTCCACCGGTTATCAATTACGGACCACTACAATGTCACTTTGACTGGTTACGCTCCGTTGTTTCGCTGTTGTCCGAAGATGCTTCCTGACACAATCGTGCTCGACGCGAACAAATTGGTTCTTGTTTCGCTTTACTTGCCTCCCAATCGTACTCGAGTCCATTGCTTTACTCTGGGAGGAGAGGATGCTCTGGGATAGAATGCTAGCAGCAGCAGCATCATCTACCAGGAGGAGGAGCACCAGCGCCTGCACCTCGAGGATTACTCGAATTACATAATTATCAGTTCGTTTGGCTTATTAAGTTTAATGGCACTCGACACTTTAGAAGCGCTGTTCAGCGCTCGAGGCGCCCGCTTACCTCCCACGGAGTGAAAGCATCCCGGAATCCCCACCGGGATCGCCTATCGAAACCTTGCTTCCCTTCCTCCCCATCCCCCCTCGAACTGTCCCAGGCTGACTAATGAAGATTACGAAAATTTGAATCAAGAGAAAACACCAGAAGGAAGAGGTGGTGGAAAAGTGGTAGAGAAGGAAGGGAAGGTGGTCCTTCCGAGTGGAAAAAGTGGAAACAACCAACCGGTGCCGGAGGCCAATACAATATGATGGTGCTAAAATCGATTAACAGGAACAACAAGCAAACAGGAAATTGCTTCCGGGGATGAGGTTGCATCCCCCTTCGTTCTTGCTGGTGACGTTGTATTGGGGTGGAGAAAGAGAGGAGGAAATTAAATAAAATCATCTTTCGAGGCGAGGGTGGTGGTGCTCGAGAAGCTGGAACAGAGAAGCTGGTTTTGAGTGAATCGGAAACTCCTCGATCGGGAGGGGTAGCAAAGGGCTGCGGAAGGGAAATGCGAAATGGAAACACTCCTCAAAGTCCGGGGAAAACTAGGAAATGGTTTGGCAAATGGGTTTTTCGTTGGCTGCTACTTGCCACTTGGCGTTCTGTTCCGTGGCCAAGTAAATCCGCGAAGTGTGTCTGGTGAAGGTCGGCCAGCAGGTCGGCCATACCAAAGTTCTGACGGCCAAGACGGCCCCTCGGGTGGGCCTCCGCAGGGGGTGGAAAACTCTAATTGATTTAGCAAACAATCCTTTCCGGTGGTGACCACCGCATGGCCGGAAAACCTCTCCCCATTTTTGCGTTCAATCCGGGCGTGTTAAATCCGGTTCTCACACACACACACACAATCACACAAACGGCGATGGCGATACCATGATGGTGCGAGCGCAAATAAATCACTGGGAAAATACTGCGCCCCGTTGTTGCTCGTCGTGGCGTTGGCACCAGGAAGTTGTTTCGTTCCGTTCGTCAATACCAGTTCCGACGACGCTTCCAGCTTCACAAAACGTGCCAGTAACCAGTCGACTGTGGATCGGACACGTCCAAGGTGGTAAGAAGGTTTTTTTCCCCCGAAGAGGAATCTCACTTCTGGCCGCACTTCATCATCGAGCAACGGGCCATATTTAATCCATTTCCTTCCAAAGCAAATCATCTTCATTTGCTGTACAGATTAGGATCACCGTGACCTCTCCCGTGATTGCTGCCGTGACCTTTACCTTTACCAATTTCGTTCTAGATAGAGGCCGAACGTAACAGAAAAGGCCCGAAGGTGGACTAAAGTAATAGGAAATGGGTTTTCACTATTCCGCCAGTGCCGGGACACACACACACGCACACACCAGTGCATTATACTTTTTAGGGATCGCTCGCCGGTTTTTCCCCCATTTTCCATCCCCACTTTCCGGATGCTTTCCGGGCTCTCTTATTAGCATTCTTTTCGCGGCTTGCGCCCGGACCGGACTGTGTACCGTGATTCGCGTCCGGGGCACTCCATCTGAAATTACTTTTTCCAGATTTAAATTAGGTTCAATTTCGTTTCGCTTATTATGGTCATTCGTTTTGGGGCTGGCCTTCCGGGAAAGCATACCAGGGCGGGCGCTCCGGTCTGGGACATGGTTGAACTTGATAACCGAACCGAAGCACACGGATCGTAGACCATCGTTGTTTAGTAAGATAATTTGTGCAGAGCTTGTCAATTTTTGCGGCCGTGAAAAGTTGGTATGTCCGAAGCATGCTGCACGCTCTGGGAAATGTTGGCTTCACTACTTCACTGGTTAGAGTTTATAATAATCGAAAGGGATCGAAAAGCATCTCCTCGCTCAGGCAGTGCAATAGTTTAAACAACTGTCTATCACACCTGGAACACTGAACACTAGGCAAAGACGTTTGCCTTTCCGGTTTCCATTAAAGTGAGGTTATGTTATTGAACAATTACAAAGGGAAATACAATTCAAATTAAGCCTTCCGGCAATAGGCAGCTTCCGGCGCAGCGCATGACTCTTAAACCCATATCATTAACGACCGATCAAACGCAAACAGATAAAGCAAAAACAAAAAAAAATAGCGCCAGTCCAGTCCAGTCCGAGAAGGATCACAACATAATATGCTGCTGTGGCCAACCTTCTCCTCCTCCTTCTTCCCCCCCTTTTTCCTGCTCAGCAAACAGCTCGTGTCCATTTAATTAAACGCACCGTGTAAACGCAACAAATCCCTTGTTGATGTGAATCTTATGGAAAATAAACACATCCCAGCACAACGCAGCACACCGTTCCCTTTGCCTTCCGTCGCCGTTATTTCCACGAAACCAACAAAACCAGTACACAGTAACTGAAACGATCGAATGATTTATGCTGGATTATATCGGTGGGGAGCTTCAATAAAGGAACCATTTTATTCATTTCATCCCTTGTAATATGTGTGTGTGTGTGCGGAGTTGTCGGAGTGCCGGAAAACTCCTGGGTATAGTGTGGAACGGAGAACGGTTGTGTTCCCGTCCGCCCGGCGGCCATTCCGCTTCTATTGAAAACATGTCGTAAAATGTTCTGTCAATTATTTCAATAAGACCATGCTCCCTGTCGAAAGCTGTCCCGGTCACTTTCCGGTTTTGGGGTATGCCAGGCCCGCGAATGACGCACCGCGTATAGCCGCGGTCCCAGCTTTTACGATCCCGGGAACATACACTTCCAAGAAACAGCGAACGCCCTCTCTCACTCTCTCTCGGTCGACGTCGAGAGAACACTTCACCTGTCAATAGAAATCATTGCAAAAACACTTGTCGTTCACGAGCTTGGCGTGGGTTTTGGGGCCCGGTCGAACGGTCCCAGGACCCACGGCTTGGTCCCCGAGTGGGTGTTGCACACGAGTGAAGGACCGTGGACCGGTGTTCCAACCGATGATGAACCATAAAAAAACCTTATGGCGGCGTAAATTTAACAACCATTTTAAAGCATACTCGATGCTCGGGTGCGGTAGTACGACCGGCACCCACCGGATAACCGGCACCACCACACTCGGCCAGCTCAGCGCATGAGAGAAGTGAGCGAGCGACGTCGGAAACAGGGACCGAAGCGAGCGAAGCGCAATTACGACAATCAAAGCGATTCCGCATAAAACAATGATGATGGTCTCCGGGGCCCGGGACTTTTCGGGGCCGGACCGTTGTTGGCCGGGCCCAAATCCAAGAATTTTCGGCGAGCGCAAAAGGCGAAAGTGCGCCATCGGCAAACCCTCATTTCGGTGGTTTGGTTCCCGGTCGGACGCCCGGTCGGTCTCGCTACTTGAATTCCAATTTTTCTTCTCACCCCCCAAAAAGACCATCCAGCGTGGTGTGATGACCATCAAGGCCATATGTGTGTGACTGTGAGGAGGAAGGCCCACCACCGGCCGGTGCATCGGTCAACCGGTTCGCTCGGTTCGGGTTGTGATACACTGTTTTTTTTGTGTGTGGCTCGACCAAACGAAAAGCGAAGCAAAATCAAGAGCGAAAGAGTCAACGGGGGGAGACAACGATGGGGTCCAACCACAAAACTCCGACGGAAAAAGGGGGGGAAAGAGAAGAGGACTCTTGGTGGCCGGTGATTTTGCATTTGTGCCGCCGCCAACGTCGTGCCGCCCTTCTGTTTTTTTTTTGGTGGAACGTGAAACACGCTTTTTTGGTCCGAGGAACAGACGAACGGTTTTTTTTTTTTTTTTTTGGGGACGACACTCTCGAGTATGCTTAGTATTTCAACTATTCACGAAGGGGAGAGGGGGTAACGGGGATGTCAAAAAGGATTCCACTAGCATCCCTTGCCACCCCCTTGTCCTTCGATTGTTCCCTTAAGATGAACGCAGGGGCAATCCAATTAAAAACGTTCGACAAAAGACCGGCGGCCAAGGATTCCCAGTTCCAGATCCGGTTTTCAGACCGACCGAATGATCGAGCACACTCGGTGGACACTTGGACCTTCTTAAGCACCCCCCCTCCCCTACGAGCACACCGAGAAGACTCTTTGGACTGTCTCTTTGCAGTGCTGCTCGCAAAGAATAATTTAATTCACATTTCCGCCGGAAAACGGTGCCGGGGGTCCGGGCCGGATTTGCTGTAAATTTGCGTATGAATATAAAACGCTCGTTGATGCCATTTTCTTGCCTGCAATGTTGTGATGGAGAGAGAGAGAGAAAAAAAAAACACACACACACACACAAAAGGAGCAGAAAAAATGTGTAACAAACATCCTCGGTTCACGATAATTGAAGATTGCCCATTTTCCTAAAGACATTCGTCTACCAGAGAGTGTGCGCCCTTTCGTAGGTCGTAGCATGCTGACAAAGCGTACACCCTGGCAGAGGACACCCCCGATGGCCGTGTCCGGCAAAGTCCAACTCCGGGATCTCATTTGTTCTTCTCCTCAGCTTCGCGCAACACAACACAACAAATCAGATAAGCCACGACGACGACGACGACTACGATTCCGGCACGGCCTTTCGGTCCGTCGTCGTCGTCGTCGTCTCTTCTTCCGGACACTTCACTTCACGTCCGCACTCGCTTCCCTCCCTTCTCATCCGGCCTAATGGTCCGAAAAACGGGAACGACAGATGACGCCCTTCGAGGTCGGTTCGCCGTTTGGTTGGTTGGTGGTCGGAGGAAATCTTTATTTATCTGTTTCGTCGTGTCTGGGCGTTGTCTATCTGTTGACTTTTGATCCTCCCGTTTTCTTTCCTTTCCTTTCCTTCCTTTCTTGCTTCTTTCCTTGCGTGCAAAGTGGGTCATTTTTGGTGGGACTATTTTTCCGGCCAGGCTTTCCACGGTATTTCCAGGCTGGTCGAAGTAGTGCTATGCAGCCCACGGTTCTTCCATTCCCAAAACCGGAGCTAATGTGGCATTGATAATACTCGAAAGCCCCCCCTGTTCATGGTCATGCTTGCTGCTGCTGCTGCTGCTGCCTTCTTCTGTGTGCACTATTTCTGTGTGGTCGCCGCTGCAACGGATATCCGGTGGCCGATGACAGCACATTGCAACGCCATTTTCCCCGTCAACCCCTGGTGTGTGTGTGGGTGTGTGTGTGTGTGTGTGTGTGTGTGTGTGTGTGTGTGTGTGTGTGTGTGTGTGTGTGTGTGTTTGCCGGTGGGATTTACGGCGGGTTAAAACCGAATCCCCGCCGCATCCGCCGCTAATGGGATAGATCAGTTACACGTCCATCGGGGATAGCGTCCAGCGCAGGACGTGCTCTGTGTGTGTGTGTGTGTGTGTGTGGTTGTGTGTTGAGCATCGCATGTGTGGCGCATAACAAAACACATTTGCGCTCTCCTTTCCCCCCTTATCGGATCCCGAACAAAAGGATCAGAAGCGCTTTCATTCTCCCCCCGGGATAATGGTGGAAAATGCCCATCTCCTAATGATTGGCGTTTGGTTAGTGGAAAGTTTGATCAGGATGAAACGTAAAACTTTCCACGCACGCACCACACTGTTGAATGAATATGATCGATCGGCATGGAAACCAATGTTACATCAATGTTCGATGCGCTCGATCAAAATACAAAATCATCAAACTATGGGGCGGGCTAAAAGCATTTTCCAATAGCTCGCACACCCCCCAGAAACCGCTCGTCCATCAGCGTATGATGGCGAGATCGGATCGAGCATTGACGTACGGCAGCAAATTCGACTGCTCGAAAGCCAAAGAGAGCTCACATTTCACAATGGAATGGAAAAGAATTTCGCTTCATCCCCCACCCCTGCCCAATGATGAAAAGCGAGATGAGGTTGGCTCGGTTGGTTATATTAAAGGACGGAGGAAAAAAAACTGTTTAGAGTTTTCACCGCCACTCCCAAACTGCAGCTCGTGAAGGAAGGTGTTGCTAAGCTTCCAACCCTTCACACCAGCACCAGCACCCACCACCCTCACACAACCCATTGTCATGTTTGGAGCTTTATTTCGGGGTGTTAATGTCACGATGATTAATTTATGCTTCAAGAGGCAGTATCAAATGGCACACCCGGGGGCGGCGGCGGCGCGTTGGGCACGTTGTCTATGGGCGCCCCTCAAAGCATCAAAGCTACATAGCAGCAGCAGCCTCACGACGACGACGCTCGCTTTGATGTTGATCGCTCGTCGCGTGAACGCTCGGAGTGAATGCACCACAAAAAAAAAAAAGGAAACGGATGCTGGCCTGCCCCAACACGAAGCATCGTGTGTGCACAGTTCACGCGACTCCTTCTTCGAGCAGTGGCGGTGGCGATCGTGTGTTTGTAGTAGGGTTTGGCGAGCGCCTGCGTTCCGTCCTCGCCCGAATGAAAGCTTCGGTTCGAGGGCTGCAGTTTCGCGCGCGTTCGTCCCGCGGGTTCACGGACGAGCTTTCGTCGTCCTGGTCGTGCCGGCCGAAGATCGGAGCTTTCGTCCGAGGACTCGTCCGGCATCCGACGTTCATCCGAGACGCGTCGTGTTCGTCGTGTCGCGTCGCGTCGCGTGAATGAACGCGACCGTATTGTCGAACCCGAATCCGAATCCGATCCGATCCAGTGCTCCATCATCAACAAAACTCCATCGCGACGCGTCGTGTTTGGCCAACCCGCGGGGGTGACTTCCTTCCTTAGTTGCTCCGTAACCACGAACGCGATCAGTCCAGTCGAGTGCGAGAAGGGGCGCCAGTGTCCTCACATCTCTCTCTCTCTCTCACACTCTCCCCCTCGCGGTCTCTATCTCGCGGTCTTTAGTAGATCCTCCCGATTGCGGAATATTGCAACAAAACCGTCGTGCGGACCGTGCCCGTGGCGTCCCGAGTGTACCGCAGCAATGAAGGCAAATCCTTGAGAATCCTTTCGGTAATTCACATCCTGCTGCTGCTGCTGCTGCTGCTGCTGCTGCGTGAGCTTTGTCATTGGGTGGGGCGACCGGATGCCGGATGCTCGCCAAGAAGGTTGCAGCTGCAAGCAGCAAGCGGGTTTCACTTTTGTGCGTGCCCCAGAACAGTGTTCGTGGTTCGTGTGTCGTCTCAAAAAGGATGCTAAGGATGCTAAGGATGCGACACATATTCAGCATCCCTCACACATTACATAACACACGCGCGCGTAATGAATGCTCGGTGCAGCGCAGTGATAACAGTGTAAACATGACGGAGCAGGAGCAGCATTAACAGCAACAACATCGGCAGGAAGGGTACTAACGAAGCACCACGAAGAGCTTCCCGCTTTCTCACGGCGTGTGCCAGTGTGCTGTGTGGGGGTGTGAAAAGCAGGTGTGCTCACAGGGAGTTCTGGTGAAAACTCAAGCAGGCAGTAAAAGATGCTGAGGGTGGTGGGCATCAACCGAGCGCCGGATACGGTGCTCAATGTGCTCATCCTTGCCAGGATTAACGTTTGCTGCTGCTGCTGTCGCTACCGTTGCTACTCTGTAGCGTTCCATTGTGTGGATGGGAGCTAGGGTGGCTGAAAAGGGCCTGCTGGCCTTGTGATGTTCTGGCCAAGTGTCCTCCACATACACACACACCCACCAGTGCTTCTCATGTGGGATCTGAAGAGCCTACACGACACCGACGCCGGTGCGCTCGCCAACACAAACGGTGGAAACGAGGAAAATTAATGACCAACCATAAGGATTTCCCGCGTGCGTGTGCGGTGGTGTGAGAGTGCGAAAAATTTCGCATCCCATCCACCGGATGGGGGGTTGCTATCTGTTGGTGACGCTTGCACACGTATGTGCTTGTGTGTGTGTGTGTGCTTGTGTAGTTCCGAGGATGTCGTCGCTGCAGTAACACAGGACCGCCTTTTGGCATTTGGCAGGCACAAAACAAATGGCAAAATGGCACGAAAGGCGGTTAAGGCTGGTACCTCAACTCAAAGGCCACCCCTCTCGCTGGAAGGCCATTGCCTAAGGGGGGGTCCATTCATCATACCACCGGGACCGGAACATGGCAGCCTAGCGACGCGACAATCCGGCGTCCGGCGAGTCGCGTCCGAACCCCGCAAGAGATACACTCCTGCTGCTGGTGGTGCCAAGTGCACACGCATGCACGCACGGACACTGGCACATTCAAACGAGTTGAGAAGTGGAACGACGACGACGACAATGGCTCTGCATCCTTTCTCCGGACGATGTGTGCGGGATTATGGCCACCGAAATCCACCGAATAATTGCATCTGTTTCGGGCGCGCGGAAGGAAACGCACGGGCATAAAGCTGCTGGTGCCGAGCCCGGCGGGAGAAAAAATGGGAAAAGTGAAATATCGGTGTGTTTACGCTCCGTATCATCGTTCCCTGGAATGGTGGTGCTGGTGGTGACGGTATCCGGTAGCAGACGAAGTAGAAGCTGTAGTAGCAGGAGAATGGACGACCGTAAAAGAAGGGAATAGAGAGAGAGAGATAGAGAGACGAAGAGCTGGATGTGGATGAGGCTGCGATGCACCAAAAGGGGACAAAGCGTCCTCGTAATTATAACTGCATTAGCATACATGGAAACGGCGAGCGAGCGAGCGAGCGAACGTCGTCTGGTGTCGTCTGGCGTCTCAGTGTCCCGCTGGAGTGTGCTTCCGCGACAACCAAAGTGTGTGTGTGTGTGTGACACGACCATGGACCGGGCCGGAGGATCGAGGGGTGTTCTTTAATTATTTTTCAAGCTGTTCGCCCTCCCCCTCCAACCAACCACCCTGGAATCTGTCCCTTTCCTTACGCGAAAAAATGGGAAGCTTTCGCGCGAACCCGCACTTCGCGTCGGGCGGGCGGGCTGGAGATTGATTTTGCTTTGTCTCCGACGGCAGCAATCCGAGATCCTCCTCGGTCCTTTAACTTCCATTTGCTTCCTTCCTCACCTTCTCTTTTTGTCCTTTCTAGGAATTTAATTCAATTTAGGAAACAACAACAACCGAAGAAAAAAGAAGCAAAGAAGTAGAAACGGAGTGTAGTAATTGAGTTTTGCAGCGGAACGACTAAAAGTCCATTATCTGGCACCGGCAATCGGTTCGGTCCGGGTCTGAGTGTGCGTGTGTGTGTGTGTGTGTGTGTGAACGAGTGTGTTGTGATCAGGGAAAGGGGGCGAAAGAAAAAATTTGGAAAATTCCACCGGCAATCGAATACAGTTTCCTCGCACATCGGGCCGACGTTTCCCGGTGTTCCCATTTTGTGCGCTGTGATTGTGCGCTGGGTGTGTCCGTGTGTCCGTGTGTGTGTGTGTGCGATTAAGGTGTGTGCGATCACCAGGATCACTCTGAGCGTTGTGCGAAGGGCGTGCGCGCGCATTGGTGAAGCCCGCGCAACATGTGCATTGAGTACGATTTGTGGGCCTGACTAGTGACACTACTGCTGCAACTACTGCAACTGATCGGCGTTATGGTGGATCCACTGAAGATCTTCTGGGTACTGACGAACAGCACTTATTTAGGTAATTATCGAGGGGGGGACACGATCCTTCGCACTGTCCAAGTGAGGTCACCATTTGACGTCAAAGGGTAACGCATATTACAGCACGCACTGTTACTGCTGCCTCTCTTTATGTGTGTGATGAAGATTCCGCGTTGTAAAATATCGTACGAGCAGCATATCGAAGGCAGAGAGCTCCCCAAGCAAGCTCTGAGATTTTTGGGGCAAACATAAAAGACTTACGAATTGGCTCTTCAAATGGCGGCCAGCATTACGATCGCGCGCCTCACCCTTATCTTGACGGCAAATCTATTCGAAATTTCGTATCCTTCTCTCCTCTTGCCTCTCTCCCCCTCAAACACACTTCACATTTCGCTGTTTTATCCGGACATTTTCGACTTCAAATTGACAGCCCAAAGTCGGCCGACAGCGTACAGCGTTGCTACTCAGCCTCCTTTGCTCTCGTTGGTTGAAAAAGTTGGTTTTCTGGTTTTTCTTCTACTCGCACTCCACGTTTGGCCTCGTTTCGTTCCTCAGTCATCGTACTGGTGTGCCCGAGGAGGAAACGTCTGCTGCTTCTGCTGCTGCTTCGTAGTATTCGTTGCTAGAAATAAAAACGACCGTACGACGATGTACAGACGACGACCGCGTGTCCTTGAGAATCTGTGTCGTGATCGATAAAGCAAATAGAGAGAGAAAAAAAAAGCGAAGAAAGTAAAACCCTTACCGGCAGCGGCATCTTCATCTCTGGTGGCTGTGCCAGCCCACCACCGGGGAAACACGAGCGAGGCGGCCGCTTGCGCCAGCCGTTTCCAGTCCGATGGACCATACATGAACGCCAGCACCGTGGACCGATCCTCTAGCGGTACATCGTCGAGTGAAACCTGCGGAAAGAAGCACACTTTCGGACGTCGATCCGGACACGCTTCGTCTGATGTTGATGGCATCCTCTGGGCCCAGACACACCGTCAGCACCAACCACGGAGACAGAGAGCAAGCGAGTATACGAGGGGACGAGCAAATTGCTTTGAAGCGCGACACGAGACGCGTTCGATTCAACGCCGACTGACAGCCGGAACGGAAGACCCATTCACCGCAGGCCAATGGTTGCTGCGATTGCAGGACGTGCCTTTGTGCGCGCGCGCGTGTGTGTATTTCCCAGCATTTTAGCGCCTACTGTGGGGTTGATGTTGGCGTCGCGATTGAATCTAAAGTGGGAGAGTTAAGCCTGCTTGGCAGCCACACCCCCCGTTTTGGACCGCTTCATGGTTTATTCATGGTGTTCCGATGTTCGATAACGGTGCAGCACGCATATTGTTGTACGGCGCACTAATCGTTAGACTGATTACTGGAAGGGCTACAGTTCACCTTTTACGAGGTGCACACCAGACTCTTGTTTTGCTGCTGCTTACTTAGAGAAGCCAGTGAACATGAATATGCAACATTAACAGCATCACCCGCTCGTGGAGCATATCGGTTTCGATTAGCTTCTTAATGGCCACACCCACGGCGCTGCTGGCGCTGAATGTCGCCTGTCCACCTCACATCAGCCGCAGTAGCAGCAATCTTTTCGCAACAGCTGCCAGCCTCCGGAGCCTCGGGTGACGAAAATTCATTAGTTTTTCTCCTTCTTTTGTTTATTTGCCAAAGATTTTCCCGTTTCCGGGCGTTTGACATGACATCAAGGAGGAAGTGGTGATGGCAGTAGTGGTGCTCCGGTTCAGTGAACCGAGAAACCGAGCCTTGGCACTCATCAAAGCCACACACACACACACACACACACACACACAAAGAGCTGCTCACAGTGTTTGTTGTGAGGAGAAAATTCGGTTTTCCCTCCAGTCCTTTTGCGTTCTTCTTGAGGAGCTTATCCTTCTTAACCTCTGGACAGCACTTCCACTCTCCTACGCTGTGGTGTGTATTGTGCGTGCGTGGATGGCCCATGACCATTGCCAATGGTGGGAAGGATAGAAAACTCGGTCATCATCATCATCATCATCATTATGGTGCGAAAGGAAAGAAGGCGAAAGCGGCTCACCAGGAACTAGGCCTTTAAGGGCGACGAGTTGTAACAATCGGTCTTCGGTTCATCGACTCGCCGGCACCATGGTGGGCGCCTTGGCCGGATAATTAATCATCTGATAAAAATTGACTCGCCCAGCAGGCATGTTGTTCATCATCAAAGCCAAAGCCCCATGGCCATGAGGTTCTTTAGAGGGGGGGCAAGTGCCTGACACGGAATGACGCAGATTTGCGTCCAGCACTCGCTGATGACTTATGGCCCAGTCCCTCGTATCGTTTGCCCGGCGAGCAGCACGCGTGAGTAATCATGTTCGATCCCCTGGGGGTGGTGGTCTCCTGAAACGATGACACAAAACAGGAAGCAATATGTGACCTGCGGGATATTAAGCTCGACGTCGAGATCGCCGACGAATTATCGGGAATTCATCATTTGATTGAAATGTGACTTTTCCGGCTGCCAGCTGCCACCATTCGTCGTTCGGCCGCTTATTATTACATCAAGCGTGTGATAAAGAATTGTCAATGTTGTCCTCCAGCCTCCATGTGCGATAAGACCATCAATTCCATCGGAACCGCGGCGAGGGCGTAAAGGCAAAACCGAAAGGCCAATACGACGACGCTCTTTGGCCTTTTCCCGAATTGTGCCACATCATCACACTGGGTCCGGGTGGTGTGGGTTCACCGTTCGCAAGTGAAGCTGTTTGAGCTCCCGGAGATATATATATATATATATATAGAGAGAGAGGAAGATATCACAGCGCACCAGTGCCCGGTGCCCGGTCACCCAAGCACCCAGCGTCCCAACCAAAGAAACTGCTGCTTCATCGCCTTTTGTTGACTCCTAAGGAAGTTCCATTTCAGTGCTCGCCCCAGTTCGGTGGCTGAGTGGAAGAGGGTAAGGGAGCGCAAACTTTCCCACCAGCTCACCAGCTGATGCCGAAATCTGACTAATCACCTCATGTGAGGCCCCGGGACTGTGGGCCTTATGTGACGAATCGCTAAGTGGCTGAAGCCTCAAACCGTTGGATACCCTCGGATACAGATACGTCGGCATATTTTATGCTCGGCGCGGCATTGTTGTGTCTTGCGTTTTCTTTTGCGTTGCGGGCTTCAACCCTGGAGCACAATTTTCTTTCCCCTTTCCCCGCTCTTCGCTTCCTCGTCGCCAACACAAAGGAAAAGGGAAGACCTTTCATCGCACCATTAACGGGCGTGCGCGAGCGTCCCCGTGGCGTGGCAAACACCCGAACCCGAAGCAGAGGCACCCTCGTCAAGAATGGATCTCCCCGTTTTTGGAGTGTGGAGTGCCTAGAGGTCACATATGGCCACAGGGTTCACAGGGCACTTCTCACAGGGGTCTTCTTTCGGGGTCGTTCCGTCTCACTTCCACAAAACCACCAAAAATCTCACAAGCACCAAAGGCTGAGGGGCCCGAAGCGACGAACGCCAACGTGAAAGCGCGAGAAACCGTGAAATACCATCGGCCCGAAGCCTTCGGCGAAGGTGCTGGAAGGAACGCACATTAAACAACGGAAAAACCACGCAATAAAACTTTTGGCCAACAATTTACCCTTTCTACACCGACCCTATCCGTCGGTTTCGGTCAGGCGGGGCTATTTGAGGTGTTGAAGCGGTCTAGGGGCTAGAGTAAACACAATATCCCAGACTCTGGCGCGTTCTGGCGAGCGCGCGCGTGGCCATCAGTCTAACCCGAAAACCTGCTGCTACCTTCCCTTCCCAGTTTTCGGTCAGCTGCTCGTTGCCTTTTCCAATTACACACCACAGATCAGTGGTGGTGGTGGTGGTGATGGTGAAAGGCGTTCGCATTTCACATTTTCGGACCCCAAACCGGAGGCCATC
>NC_064874.1:74733556-74778556 GCF_943734745.1 Anopheles darlingi | reverse complement strand
GCCAATGATTCATATCTTGCGCAGCGCAGCCTGCCGGTTGAGGCCGAGGCGGTATATTTAATCACACACCGAGCGGAGAGATCCTTCCCCACCGGAGGAGCAGGAGAAGGAGGACGACTCCTCGGAAGTCAAGAGTGCGTTCATCGGAAGGTGAATCGATTTATTAGAGGTGTATCTTTTGCTGACTTGGGATTTCAGTAGAAAGCTCCTTAGAGAAAATACAGACTCTAGTGCAAACAATTAATCCGAAATTGTTGCAATCAAGAGCGTCTTCTGGGATTTCTACTTTAGTTGAGTGTCTGAGTTTTTGCACAAAAAAAGGTCTTTTATGGAGACGGAGAGAGTTAACTAAAACTAAAAAGAACCATTCGGTTCGGTGCTTCTAGAACATCTCTACTGAGGTTCAGTCATGTGCACTAACGATCACGTTCCAGCAGCAGTAACAGCAGCAGCAGCAGCAGCAGCAGATGCTACTCCTCATTCACGACCATTTCCGTTCCGGGGTTTTTTTTTTATGTTATTTATTTGCAACTTTCCTTAGTGCGCTCACTAGAGCAGAAGAGATAAATAATGCAGCCAGCATTTTCTCGGAAGAAAATGTGCATTTTCCCCCTTCGGCCGAGAGAAACTGTGTGTGTGTGTGTGTGTGTGTGTGAATAATAACTGTATTCGGTTACATTTTGTTCCAATTTGTGTTTGGTTTTATTTCATTTTTTTACGTGCGTGCGTGCCTCGATGCGGTGAGATGCCAAACCGTGGCGCCGTTGCGTGCCCGAAAGGATTCGAATACTTTGGAGCTTTACATGCGCACGCTCCGCACTCCGGAATCAGGCTTTATGCGAATGCCATAATGCGCGCCTCATTATCCTCGTGGAATGTACCAATTTATTGGTATCACAGTTGCATAATGTGCTAAAAGGGCGTATACCAGCTGCATACCATTAAGCATTGAGCGGGGAAGGAGGAGTGAGGATTGGTGTGGGGGTCGGGGTTGATATCGTGAATGCCAGCCACTGGCGCGCGGGCATCATATGTGGAAATATTCATTTCCATTCTTTACCATTATCATGTTTCTCGGTAAAGCGTTTTTGCATCCCAACCCCACACTCGGGCTTATTTTCGCATTTCTTCAATGCCATACACTGAGCGAGAGAGAGTGATAGAGAGCAGATGAGGTAGAGAAGAAGAAGAGAAAAAAAAAACAAAAGCACACATCACGCCCGGAGGTTGCGCTGCATCTGCTCGCGGCCAACCGTACCGTGAACGATGCCGATGCTAGCAGAGACCAGAGCATCAAACTTCATTTACTATGCATCGTATGCAGTGCATTCCGTCGGTCGGTCGGGGTACGATAGCATACGTGCCATTGATCCAGCGCATCCTCTTCGCGAACACACAGGCCACACTCCACGGAGATGCCCAGAATATTCGACACGTCGTTAATTTTCATTTCCGCAATATCGTTTCCGCTTGTGATTCCTCCATTTTTTTTTTTTTTGTTGGTTGGTTCCATTTTTCTCGCTCGCTTCCCCGGTTTTGTTGCTCCCCATTTCCTCGTTCGTTGGTTGCTGCTGCTGGCTTTGGCGTGTCCTTCTGGGCTGGATGAGTTGAGAATCAGGGCGCAAGTCATGACAGCGCAGCTTACTACGGGCTTCGTCTGCTGTAGCATAGCTTTACCCGGGATAGCATCATAACCATCGCTACTCACAGAGCATCGTAGGGACATGCTGGCCGGTATTGGTTGTCGGGGTTGCGAAGATGCAAGCGATTTTTCAGGCGAATGAAGATGAGGCGTTGTTGTGATCCTCCTCCTATTCGTTCATCACAGCCCACTCACCAGTTGCCCTCTCTCTCACAAACGACGCAACGTGGCTTCTTGATGGTTCATTGTAGCAACGACCCAGCCCAGAACGATGCATCATGACTGGCACGCGCCTTCCCAGGATGCAGCACTAGCAGCGGCTGCTTCCCTGGTAACCGACACAGCACACCATGCCAAACGAACGACCAACGCTTGCTACTTGCACCGTTTGGATAGTCGTCGTTTTTCTCGCCTCCTACTGACTGGGTCCTGGTCTTCTAGAGGGTCCTGGCGTGTAAAAGTCAAGGTCCCAGCAACCTGCAGCAGCAGGGCTCTCGGCTAACCGAAGGAGGCGACGGAAAGGCGTCCGAAGTAATTGCGTGAACGCTAGTTGAGCGACTTTATCCGTCGAGGATGCCTTCTCCACCATCGCCATCCACGGAGATTGTTTCTCTTTTCTTTTTCGCCATTCTTCCTTTTCCTTGCAAGTGCCTTCCTTCGAAGTGGCCCAGCCTTCCGGGGGAGGGGGGGTTTTGGAGGATAATTCATTCCATCGACCATTCAAAATGGCCTTCCATTAGCGTGCGGCGTGCGCATTCGTTCGGCGCGTTCGGTCAGCATCACCGCCCACGTACTTGACCTTACTCCTTGCTGATGTTGCGCGGGATTCTCATCTTGTAAGACACTTGCCTGGCATCTGGGCCCGAGCCCGAGATTTTCATCCGCTCCGGCCCCGATTCCCGGGAAACTCTGGAGAAGGATTTTAAATTTATGGACGGGAAAACTGTCGCCGGCGATTGGACCGGCGATCGGACCAAACTGACCATGAATAACGAATGCTCGGGGCGTTTCTCACCACCACCCCCCCGGGAGGGTGGCAGCTAAAGTGCTTCCATCGAGCGAGATTCACTTTGCTGCGAGGAATATAAATCATCGAGGTTTGCAGCAAGCAAGCAAGCAAGTGGTGGTCATGGCGATGGTAACGTAATGCCACGTTGAGGACGTTGTTTTTGGGGGGGGGGGGGGGGGGCGTGAAGCGAAATGTAACGGACCCGAGGAGGAGGAGGAGCCATACTATCATGCAAATGCTTTCCCGGCTTCCTCCCCCTTTTTTTATAGAACATCGTTACAAGAATTTCGGGGAAGGTTTTTCGATGTTATTCCTCACCCGGAACGTCGCTGCTTTTCGTGGAAAATTCCTCCCGGTGCCTCGATTGATCGGTTGTTTGCTCCCATCGCATTCTCTCCTCCTCTACCGGGGGTTAAACTTTGAATTTTGAACTTTCGAAACCGTTGTTAACTGACACGCGTGCGTGCGGCAGTGACGACATTGCTGCTGACGACGACGACGACGACGACGACGAAGGCCGGTGAGCGGAGTGATTGATTAACGGATTTTCGGACGGCCGGAAATCGATCACCGGCGTGATGCGCGCGCGCGCGCGCCGGCCTTATCACCACTTTGCCATAAATTGACTGATTGACTTCTTGCTTCCTCGAAATCTGCACGACACGAAGCATAGCATCAAGACCCACACGGGGCACGGTTTAATTTTTTCGAGCCTAATACCTACAGATACCTTTGACCTCCGGCAGGACCAGCGCCCTCCTACTCCTCGTTACGCTTGTCAACTGCTGATGCTGCTGCTGCTGCTACTGCGGGGTGATCGAAATGGTGTCACAATATCGAACAGATCGACGAGGGATGAAATTCCAGCAGCAAGTAGATTGTTCATTCCACTCCGGGTTTGCCTCTCATCAACTTCCTTCAGCCTACTACAGTCTGCTGTAATCCTCGTCAAATTATCTTTTCCTCGCTCTCTCTTCGGCGCCCTCTTTGATGCCCCAGAGTGTCCATTGCTTTTGACGTATCCGGGGAGTATCCGTCGCTTTTTTGACATGCAGCCACCTCACCACCCCAGGGATCATTTCTGGATTTCCTTTGGCTGGCAGGCTGGCAGGCATTACGATTACGCTTACGTCGCCGCCAGCGATTTGTCAATGTGAGATGAGCGCGAAAGGGAATGCGAACCGAAGGAGGAATATCGGGAATGGTTGAAAAACAACTTGACAACTTGATGACAGGCTTGAGTCGGCAATCTGCCCTCCCCCCACTCGCGGGGCGAGGCAGGAGGTCGTTGTACTTCCGCGTACCTTGGACCTAAAGGCCAAGGAAAAAGTGTATTTTTGTTCCACGACGAGATTGACGAGATGAAACCGGGGAGACTTCTCGTGGAGCTCGGAGGAAAATCAAATGACAAATTTTCCTGCCGTTGCCGTTGGTGCGAGAGGCTGCGGTGAAGCCTATCTTGTCAATCGTTTCATTTAGCCGCGGAACAAGCTCGAACGCCATCTCGGTATCGTTGGCCGCGATCTGTTGGACTACCTGGGCTGGGATATCTGGAGCACACAAGCAAAGGTCT
This sequence comes from Anopheles darlingi, assembly GCF_943734745.1. Lineage (NCBI taxonomy): Eukaryota > Metazoa > Arthropoda > Insecta > Diptera > Culicidae > Anopheles > Anopheles darlingi. The sequence goes on along the minus strand of NC_064874.1, from coordinate 74,774,332 downwards.
GGAGCACTAAGAGCAAAGCCACTTCTCACCGCAAACGTGCTCGAGATAAGCGAGAATCCCGTGGCCCCGTGTGATGACAAAAGTCACGCTTATTTCCGATGTTTCCCTAGCCTCTGTGTGCGTGTGTGTGTGTGTGTGTGTGGTACGCTTCATCGAAAGGTGATACCACGCCGAAGAAAGGGAGGTCCATGGTTTTAGTGGTTTGTGGTTTTCACCCAAAAACAAGCACTTCTGACACCATTATTGACGGTTGGTAGAAATATTATCTTACCGCCGCTTACACCTGCCACCAGCAACCTGTTGTGTCGCACCTTGCGGCTCCAAGTGCTCCCCGATATCAATGACAGACTGTGTTTGCCTACCTAAAAAGACGCTCCTCTTGGGATGACAGTGGAGCTGACATTTGAGAAGGGAACACACCGAGGCTGTGTTTCCACCGTGGAGTAACCACACACTCATCGTCGTCGTCGCCATTGTTGTTGGTGGTATCATCGCAAACATACGCCATACGGTGATAAGACAAGCGGAAAGCGAGTGAAGGAAAATCGGCGAAAAAGAACAATCACAAGACCAGGAGCCGTGTCTCACAATCACTCACAATACAAACATTTCATAACATTCTAACCATTCACGGCGACAGTAATGGCGGTCGGTCGCGGTCGCGGTTAGTCGGTATGAAAAAGTGTAATGTGTTTTGATTTGAAATCACTACCGCAGCCAGCATACATTGTTTTTCGGGGGAGCTACATTTCGTTCACGGAATGTACTGTACGCCCGTACGAACCCGCATGAAACCCTCACCCACCATCAACGTATGCTTTATGCTTCATTCCCTGCGAACGATATTGCTTTTTCCCTCTGCGCTCTAATATCGCCATAACGCCACCAGTATTTTGCTGTGTGCGCGTCTGTGTGTGTGTGTCTGCAGCGAAGAGGTGATGTGCGAAGATTGACTTTAGATTTTATCGACATCCGCGGGTCCCTTGGCCTTGGTACCGACCACCACCACCACCACTACCCCCGGACCCAGGACCTACCGATGATCGTTTCGTAATACAATAAAACATTGTTTACGACATTCCCCGGACACGACATTCCCAGAACCGCCCGGGGCGGCCGCTAGAAGCGAGTGGAATGGAGCTCCGGGGAACATCGCAAGTAATCAGCTTCCGCGAAATTGAATCTTGAAACCGCACGTTGTCTGATGGCATTACTGGCGGATTTGCGATCCTGGCCCGGTCCCGACCACGGTCTCGGTTTATCCCGTCCTCGGCCATGTTGTCGGGTCGTCATCGCCACGGTTCGATGGATTGTATTACTTGGTGACTTGGGTGCGGCGGCACCATCTGTTGGATGCTCGCGTCTTCGATTTTGATGCAAAAGAAGTGAACAGTAAGAAGCGAAATGTTGACAGCTAGACGCAGCTGTCAGGTTGGTTTTGCTTTAAGTTCGCTTCAACGCTAACCAGCTTTCATCATCATCATCATGATCGTCATCAAACCATCATCCAACTCGGCGGCGTTCTCGCGGCATCTAATGAGCAATGTGTGTCGTGGCCGCATGACAATATGTCTTCACACTTGACTTCCTCGGACGGGTCGGTTCGGTCGGTCCGTGTGCAACGTCAGGTAATTGCTCGACGTTCCTCCAGCGCCTAACCTATCCGCGAGCTCACCACGAACAGCGTGGTGTGTGTGTGGCGTGGCGTGGCGAAAAGGGGAGAGTTTCTCCACTCCACTTAAAAACCTCGACAAGTGATTGTGTATCCGTCACTCCGACTTACCACACACACACACACACACACGCCCGAAACGCGTGGTTCCCGTACTGAGCTTTACGTAGAGCCCCGGGATTCTGGGATATTGACAGACGCGAGGAGACCGCCGGAAAGCGAACGGCACTCGGTACTTTGGCACTTCAGTCACGTATTCCAGCGCCTCCTGCGTGTCTTTCCCGTGTCGCCTTCGGATGTCGCCCTTTTGCGGATCAGTGTTTGAAAGTTCAAGGCCCCCTAGATGCTGCTGCTGCTCGGAAAGGGAATGTCTCGTGGCACAGCTTTCGGTTCGCCTTTTCCGGGGGCGAAAAGAAGGTCGTTGTGAGCGAAACGGATGGATCATTAATTTAATTTCCCTGATTATCGAGCACAATTCTAGACGACCGGGAGGGTTACCACACACACACACACACACGGGCGTGAGCCCGACCGACTTATGTTGAGGTTTTGTGAGGTTCGTAGATGAGACGCCATTGTGTGCTGGTAAGCGGCGCGTCGCACGTCAAAAGCATCATAAGCCAACATATCAAACCACATACAAACACAGCCACACACACACACATACACGTGCGCGTGCACGCTCTCGTTGGTGGTGATGCTATTCATCGTCGCGATAAAAGGGCGTCAGCGCCATTGATTGACACACTGTGTGCAGTGTTCGGCGGTCCCCGCTTCGAACCTTCCCTAAAATTCGTGGGAAAATCAGGAAAAGCTTATCGCGCCTCCCAACCCCCACCGATGCGACTGGTGAGCGATTATGTGCGCGATAAGTGATAAGTAGATTTGCGTCGCACCTAGACGACTCCAGGAATTCCGGGGGTCCGGGGACATGATTTGCGGTAAAAGCCCGTGAAATGATTGGCAGCAGGCGCGCACACACACCACTGTTTTGGGGCGCTACTGATTGGGTTGGCCCGATTAGAAGGCGTTTTAATTTGTGAAGCGCTTCATCCGAGCACACACACACACACGGACGGACGGCCCCCTAATTCTATGCTCATCAGCGACGGTGGACGTTGGTTTTGATCAATCTCCGAGTGTCCGAATCTCGGGGCTATTCCAAGGTTTGGGGGGAAAATCGAATTAAAAACGGCCGAGGAAACACACACACACACACACACACACACACATACACCGAGGACCACATCGATCTCGGGCGGCACTCGAAGCACGACAGCGACAGCACCAGCATTTCGGAGTCTCCAATTTTCGGAGATTAAACGTGAGCACCGATGGCCCGGTCCAGTCCGGCCATTTGGTGGTTTGTCTCATTTGTCTTATCTTTCGTGCAACGTAATTATGGGCTTTTCGCTTTCGAACATCACAGCACGTCGTCCTCGTCGGGGCGTCATTGTGCATTCTCCGGGAACTCCGGGATAATTGAGTTTTTTTTTGTCCGGGCTGTTGCAATTTGCTTGGAACTCGTTCAGTTTTGGGGAAGGTTTTTTTGAGAGGAAGAGAGGGCCACAAAACGGGACCCAAAGCAACCGTTACGCATCTCGGTGCACGGCATAGCAGCCTTCATCCTTTTGCGTTTTCCGTGCGTCGGCCTCGAATCTTCCACTTCCACTTCACATTAGCAATCAAGCTGCTTCGGAAAGGGGGGGTTTGGAAGATCCAATCTGATCCAACGCTCAAAAGCGAGCTAATTTGATTTCTTTGACGGACTTAAATCACCGGCTTGCTGGCCAGCAAAACAAAAAAACCCTCGAATCGAAGGTGACAAGGCGTTGGGAATGCAGATGGACTCCTTGCGTACGTATGGACAGTTCCTGCAATCAATGAGGGGGTGTTTTCGTTTTAGAGAAAGAACAGAGAGTGCTTGACGGGCCTCTTCCGCTTCGTTTTAAAAACCTTCAAATCTACTCGACGAACAGTTGACGATGAATCGGTTTTACCCAAAAACACCCGAAGGTCTTCACCGAGTTCGAGTGCCACCTTGGCCAGCTCCGTTTTTGGGGGGAAATTCGATTTCCAGTCACTCCAGTTCCTGATGTGTGTTTTCGTTTATGCTGCTTCGTTATGCTTTCGATCGTTTAGTGAAGTGTTTTAACGTTCTTCCTTTTTTTCTCTCTCTCTTTTCCAGGTAAGCTGTTTTGAGCTGTCTGACGCAATACAAACAAACACAAGGGATAACGGGAATGCTAAACGACATCCAGGTATTCGGCAAAAAAGTGCGAAACAGCTTTCACATTGAAAGGAATCGAATGTAGATTATGTTTCGTTTTGTCAACTTTTCGTCCCGTACTCTGTTTCACTTACGCACACGAGAGTTGTAGTTAATTTTCCCCAATTGTTAAATGCAATTAGCAATTCTCTCCGTCCCTGGGGATCATTCGAAGCAGTTCCGAGGAGTTTTTTGAAAGCCTCCCAAACGGACCATGACTTATGACACTTTCATCCAGCACTCGGTGCTTACGGTGTAGACCCAAAAGTCACTCGCTGCTGCTGCTGCCGCATCGGAGGCAGACACAAAAGTTTGTGCGGTTGAGCATCGGAGGCCGGCCTTCGGGCACCATAAGTGAAGTTCCGTGCCACAGCATGCGACATGCAAAACAGGTCCTGCTGGATCTGCTGTCCTGTCTGTCGCCTGTACAGTTGGTCATCTGGTCTGCTGGACGAGCTGGACACTTGGACGCTGCTCTTGCTGTTGCTGCTAGTGGTGGTGGTGGTAGTGGGATGGAGTGCTTGAAACGCCGCAACCGCAGCATTAAATCCATCTCTTGTTCCTGCTTTTGGTGCCGCAAGGGCTGGACAGCTGGGTGTTCTGTTTTGTCCAAGGGGTAGGGCTATCGATAAACGGCACCTGCTGCAGCTGCCTGGAACCTCCTAACCTCAGGGGCAAGTTTTCGGGCCGGCAATGGCAGATACTGAGCCAAGAGAACAATATTAAACTAAAGCTGGTTGTATGTTGTTTAAACATTTGTTTTCAACTTTTCCATTAGCTTGGCGACGATATCTCGAGAGGGGGGTTCACTTTTTTCATCGAAAAGAACTTCAACGACCTGAAAGTTGAACAATTCGCTCAAAACTCCATTTCAATCATTAAAAGAGGATTATTTACAAACAAATTAGATCCGAGGGATCAACAGCTGCAAAGAATCCCCACCACACCGGAATGTGCATTGTGCTATCCGAGGTCACCTGCTGCGCCCTGCAGCTAACTCTTGAGGCCAGCCATATTTTAATCACATCATCGTGAGCATCTCTGGGCGGTGGTTTCGAACAACACATCGGCTCGCTTCATCATCAGCTTGCGGTAAGGCGTCTACTACTACTCCTATCTACTCACGACTATACCACGAAACACGGTTCCCGGTTGCTTGTTCGCACACAGATTTCTCCTTTTTGGGACATCGAGCGTCGTTCCGACGACGATAGATTGCAGCCGGCAGCGGTCGGGTGCAGCATCCCCCAACCGCCAACCACCCCAAAAAACCCCCGGGCAACATCCTGGTGTCTGGAGCACAGTTGCGCTGCCAGTGGCTGATGCCGGTGCATGTGTAGTGCAGCGGTTTTCGTCAACTACTTCCACATGCCAACTACCCCACCCTATGATCCTCGGGTCATGCACTTCGCTTTGAATTTCTGACTTTTGGCCACCGCGGCTTCGGTACTAAGTGTGTTAGTTAGTTAGTGGGTTTTTCGGGGGGCCTGGTTTCCATCCCGTGTTTACTCGACACACACACAGAGGGGGTCTTGTGCAAAAGGGTTGCTCCTGAACATAAACCGCCATCCATCCCCCTATTGTGTCTAATGAAATATTTATTTCCCGTTTTTTGCATGCTCGATCCTCGGATCCGTTGAGCCGGGAACAGCACACGGAACCGATGTCGTTATGTGTGTGTGTGTGCCCTAGGTGACACCAGAACAAAGGTTTGCCAGCGATAGGATAGCGCTGTGCAGCGCTTTGCTGCTCTGCTACTCTGCTACTTCCGCTGCATAATCATGTCAATCATGTCATGTTGGACGTTGCTACTACTCGCTGGTACTGCTGCTGCTGCTGCTGGCGGACCTACAAAAACCCCCGAAGATTGTTACTGATACACGCTTGCCTTCCGTTGGTCCTTCTGCTCGACGAACAACAGAGACACTGTGTGTGTGTGTGTGTGTGTGTGTGTGTGTGTGCGTGCGTGTGTGTTTGTATTGCAATTGAGAGCTGAGAGTGTTACGTGCTACCTCGCTACTTCCGCTGCTCTTGCTCTCTCTATGACTCTCTCTCTCTCTCTCTCTCTCTCTCTTTCTCTGGTGTCAGTAGCAGCAGTAGAGGGGATGAAACTGTTGATACCGATGCACAGTGCGCTGCAGTAGTACGACAGTACAACAGTGCTTGCAGTGCAGAAGGGAGCATAAATATTTGTTCTTCTGGCATTGGCCACTCGCCACGGTTCTGTGGCCGGAAAGGTCCTGGAAGTCAGATTCATCCTCCAAAACCTCCCGCCCCTCTCCGGTACCGTTCCGGATCAAGGGTGGTTTTGCCAGTGAACCGTGGCCGTTCGCCTTCTGCATGCTCTGTGGCTTAGGAATCCTTGAGTTGAGTTATATTAGTGGCTTGAGCATCGGCAGCAGCACCAGCAGCAGCAGCAGAAGTATCAAACGCAAGCAGCAGCAGCAACCGTACCACAACTGGTACTGGTCCTTTGGTTGGTGGTTAACTGGCAACCCCACCACTGGAAAACACGCCAATGGTGACCATAAAAAGGGGACGAGTCTCTCTCTCTCTCTCCGGTGGTTTGCATCTTCGACAACCACCAGCAGCATCGGGAGTACAATGGTTGCGTTCACACCGGATGTCGGTTGTGGATGGGCTGTAGAAGGTTATGAATAATGCAAGGACTCGCAACGGAGGAGTTGGGTTCGGTCCAGCGCATAAACTAGCAGCAGCAGCAGCAGCAGCAGCACTCCTCGGCATCATCCCATTCGCACCACCACCGTTTGCTGCGTGGTCATACATTTTTGAATAACAATGGCCACCAGGATCACCCCGTAGGGGGTGTTGAAAAAGGAGGGAAAGGTGTGCCTTCGACGTGGCGCTTTCGTTGTTTTTCTTTTTTGCTTTTCGCGCCGCAATGGCGATCCCCAGTCATCAGCAGCCCCCGGTGTTCTGGTCTGGCCACCGGCTAATAGTTTACGTCCATCATTGAAGTACCGTTTAGATCTGGTGGTGGTAGATCTGTTCTCTGCTTATCCCTCTCTCTCCGTCTCTCTCTCTCTCTGCTCCCTTCTATTGAATGAAGATCACAGAATCGGTTGGGGCCGATGTCTGTGGAGCATTAACGGCCTTGGAAGACGAACACCCAACAGCATGACCGCGCTACGGTCGGCGAATTCCCTGTTCATGCATAATAACGACATGAAAAATCGTTTGCCCTGTCACGCGGGGTGGAAATTCGAACAATGGTGACAACATTCTTCGCCACCTGGGAGCTGAGCGGAGGGTTGGGCATTCCTTCGTTCAAAACAACAAGAGTGAAGAGTGACGAAATGAAAGGCGACGAAAGCTTCGATCTCGATGGCCAGTCACGCCGGGCGGGACGAGGCTTCGACAAACGGACGAGGACGGTGGGAATGATTGTAAATTGAATTCTTGTCATTTCTCACAGGACACCACCACCACCACCATCGAGCATTGGATAGCAGCATCAGCATCAGCAGCACAGCAGCTCGGCATGAGCTTTTGCTGATGAGCGTGCGCTGACAAGCGAGACGGACGGGACGACGGCCACGAGCTTGTCGAGGCTGATGACATCGCTCGATAGTCGTCCGAAGAAAGTTGATCCGCCTTGCCACAATGTCCTGCTTTCCGGTCCTTGTTTTAAGGCGGTTGTTAGGAATTTGAAGAAGACAATGCAGCTCCAAAGCCAGGATGGCGGACTTTTCGGAGCGATTTATAACGGTCGATCGATCGATGTTTTGTTGAAGAAACATTAAAAAAAAAGTCTGTATCTATGGGAGATCGAACATTGTTTTGCTGTATCCCTTGCCGAAGGCGTAACAAGGCGTAGCTTCGTATCGAATGCTAATCCTCCAGCAACGGGGACATTGATATTTAAATTAAAATGTATCCAACCACGTGCGAATTGATTAAGGGGGGCGAATGTTTAAGCAGCCAATCCAAATAAGCAAAAGCAAAAGCAACCTTGCTGCTGCTGCTGCTGCTCCGTACTCGCTGGCCAAATAGCCAAAGTTCGCTCAACGTTCCCACGCTTCCCGCTTTCGCTATCGAAGATAAATATTCATTTTACATGCCACCAGAAAAGGGTCCGCTAATCAGCGAAAGACAAACGCAACATTCTCTCTACTTCATTTACTCGGTCATGGCGGTGATGGTGGTGTTGGTGTGGGAGCAAATTGGTATTTGTTTTTCGACTCTTCATTATCTAGAGGTTCGGAGCACGGAAAGGAGGGAGGGGGGGGAAGGAGGATGAAGCATTAATCAAATTCATGAATCCGCTTTTACTCTCCGGCACCCACATTATGATAGGCCTTTTTTGGGTACATTTCCACCGTTCCGTTTTCTTGACTGATCCTATAGCTACAGGCTTCTAGAACTCGCCGGCACCGTCGTTTTTCTGATTTGATGCCACCTCGACACCTTCGCCCCGACCATCGGTACATCTTCCGCACGAACGCACTTCGCGTTCGGGTTGCGAAGGCATTGGTGACACTCCGGCGGCCTAGTCCTTAATTTCCGGCGTCGTCGAACTGGATGTGATACGCATACGCGGCGCGAATCGACTGCAACTTATGAATTGCTGCTCTTGGCTTGACTACCGGGCGCCCTCTAGCGGCAAAAAATGAACCACGCAAATGAACTTCAGCTCATCGCAAGACGACCTGCACCAGCACCTGCTGCTGCTGCTGCTGCTGCTGCTGCTGCTGCTGCTGCTGCTGCAGCTGCTGCTGCTGCTGCTGCTGCTGCTGCTGCTGCTGCTGCTGCTGCTGCTGCAAAACAAAAAACCGAAAAAAAAATGAAAGCAGAAGGCTCGCCGTAAACCGAGAACCGAGAACCCAAAGACTCACTCGCGGCATATTTCGTATGCATGACGGCAAAACGCCAGTCCCGGCGGCACGTACTGCGCTGTGACAAATGTGTTCGCAACGCGGACAAACTCGCGACCGGTTACCGGTCGCTTGCTTCGCTGCGGTACGTGTACGCGGTGAACATAATTTTTCACGGCACTGGAAAACACCCCGAGAAAAGCCGAGAATCCGAGATGTGGTGTTCGGTGTTCGGTGAAACCAAGCGTTACGTTCTTTAGCGAAGTAGTTCCCAGAACGATGTGCTCTCGAGGTCTGCCATGGAGGGTGTTCAGGTGTGTATCAAGCCAGGCCGGGGCGTATGGTCATACATTTCGCATACATTTGACCTCGCCGTGTTTGCTTCCATTCTGAAATTCGTTTAACCTTACTCGGGACGTTCCCGCGGCCTTCTGAGGCAGTCCTAACTCTACCAAGAACCGGGGCTCTACCAAGAAGCCACACACAGACACACACACACTCGCAGCTAGAGAACGGGTCTTGTCATTACCACGAGCTCCACGACACAACACAACCAGCGCACGGCGTACTCAGATCTGTACGGAGGATACCTTTCCATCAAGCCTCCGTCAACTAGGAGTGTAACCTGGTTGGCTAGGGGTTCGTGGTAAGGAAAATTAAACTCCCAAACACACACACACACACACACGTACAAACACTTATGTCGCATGAATGCTCGCACATAAAGTGCGTACCGTGTACGCGTCACACCAATTGGCAACGGTACGGTGCGTGCCACACTTTTCATTAGCATGCCAGTGCCGGGAAGGGGATGGTAAGGGAAAGGTGAAGGTGAGGGGGTCCACGGTTCACAAATGTTGTGCGAAAACTTTTCCTCTACGCAACCGGGCCCCAGGCCCAGGACTTAAGCAGCAACAAGCGCCCGATGACGAGCTGGAGTTGGAGACGAACAAAAGAAGCTCCGAGGGGTTTTTCCGGGGTCCATGTCCAGAGCATGGCACATACGACATGATGTTGGCGCGTCCGTGCGGCGACCACTAGCTGGTTCTCATTATACGCCCGTTGGTCGTCACCTTTACAGGGTGGAGCATAAAACATGTTTCACGGATGGCCACAGCCACACACACACACACTCATACGTAAAGGGTACACGCAAGTAGCAAGTTTCTTGGCAACTTGGCTAATCGCCTTCAAGAATCTGCGGGGAAGCGAGTCCAGGAGTCCAGGGAGCAAAGAATCCAATAAAACACTGGACCTGGCGACGACGTGCTCACTGGTACCCGCACTGAGCTTTGGCTGTGATGGATGAGGAGGCAGTGGCCAACAGGACTCCCGAGTATCTCTGTCCGCTCGCCAGCAGCTTTCGATGGGAAAACTTTGTTTCGGACTTTGACTTCGAGTCGTCGGGGCGCGGTCGACGACGAGGGTTGCTCACGAGAAGAGTGATTTGTTGTGAGCTCCCGGTGCAGGAAGGAAAAGGAAACGAGAGGCGTAGCCGCGAACAACAAAAGCGAAAGCCTAAATAGATAAATCGCCGCCAGAACATCCCGCGATGCCATGCCATGCCGATGGTGGCGTCCGATGAGGACTTTCCTCTAATTCCATAATCCTCGAGGGTTCTCCTGGAGCAGTACAGCGGAGCCTGCAGGTGGATAGTGATCGCAGTGATGGCTTACGCACTCTTGCCCCATAGTTTGAAGCAGTTAAAACATTGCCCCAGCGATCCACCATTAACGTGATTCATGTTCCAAAAACAAAAATCGACCGCAAACGAAACGAAACACCGCGTGGTAACTGGTGGTTTTGGCCTGTTTGTTCTGTGGCCACTAGACAGACCGGTGAAAGGCCGGGTTTCGGGCAACCGGTCCGGCCACGTGGCCACCGCTACCGCATTGGATCAATGGCGATTTATAAAAATTATCCAGGTGCTTACAGACATTACCTCGTGTGTGTTTGCGAGAGAGAGAGAGAGACAGACAGAACGAGGCAGATGATAAGAGATGAAGAGATAGTGAGGCGGAAGTGGAGAAAAGGGAATCTAATCCTATCATAAATTTGGGCTGCAGCATAGTGAGGAAAAAAGGGCGCCAAAAACCGGATACCGGGTATTAGCTTTTTACAGGCGCCAGACGATTCATTTTGGGGCCGGCCCTGGTAAGGACTTAAGCCTATCCGCCCTATCCGATCCGGAAAGCCATTCCCAGGTGCCGGGGAACCAAGCCTGTGCTGAGCCTCACACGTCGCACACACAGACACACACCGACACACCAAAGGCGTCGGAGCTGTAAAGGGGGTCGGAGTGGTTCATGAATCATTCCATCCCCAATCGCAGAAGATCCCAAGTGGCAAGCCCTGGATGCTGCTGCGACAGCACCCCAGCACCAGGACACTGTCTGTGGCTTTGTGTAGGTGTGTCCCGCTGAGCCAGGCTCTGCGCCCCCCCCCCCCCCCCCCCCAGCAGGAGCTCAACATGCGCTTTCCCTCTTTCGGGCTTTTGTCGAAGGCGAAGAAGGCGCACGTATTAATGCAGACAACAAAATGGTGCCCCCTTTTTTGGGCCAAAATAAAGTGAACCGGGGCGGGCGGGAGTGGCAGGTTTGTTCGTTTGGTTATGATTTACACAACAATTGGTCTGCTGTGGATGACAAATGAAGGCAAGTAGTATGGAAGTTCATCTGTTCCACCATTCCACCAAGGCCCGGTTCACGATCCCTGTTGTCCCCGGAAGCTGGGGACCAATTTTTGCATAAATATGTATTCTGTAAGCGCGCGCCCGCGTGTGTGTGTAGAGCAAATTGGATTAACTAATGTGATGTTTCCTTTGTGTGATCGATTATGATTATGAATAGCCCTAATCATTAGCATTAATTGGGATTACATTTATGAAAATGAAATCCGCAACACGAAAGCACACGATATCCAGCTTCTCTTACTGCACAACGGACTGGCAATCGTTTTAAGGATAGAAACTTCAAGTCCTGCAACTGTCTTACTTGCTTACTTATCCGGCGCTACAACCGACGAGCGGTCTTGGCCTGCCAAAGAAGATTCCTCCACCGCTCGCGATCGAGCGCCGTCGTCCTCCAAGTCGGTAGTCCTGCTATTCTGGCGTCAATGTCGATACCGTCGCTCCATCTCGATTTGGGCCTACCACGCCCTCTCTGTCCATCCGGAAGGCCTAAGAAGACTTTACGGGCTGGGTCGTCGTCTGCCATTCTCATGACATGCCCAGCCCACCGAAGACCCACCTGCAACTGTCAGTCATGATAATAATGAGCCATCGAGAGCAGTATCCATTTCGAATTTGTTGACGTAAATCTGCAGAGCCAATCGTGTCGAGCCAGAGGTCACTGAGATTGAATTCCCACGAAACCGAAACCGCGCCACAAAAGCCCTTTTCCTGGAACAAGTCGCCATCGCGAAAAACAAAAGCAATCCAATGCGTGACAGCACGTCATCATCATCGGTGACCTTCCGAACCAACAGCAGCGGTTAATGCCCGAGGCCCGAGTTCCGAGCCAGTTCTTTAAATTAACTTTCTCCTCCCATCCATACGTGGCGTGCACGTGAACCCCCCCGCTCCCGGTCAAACGGACCACCAACGGTCAGCTACCTGCCAGCTAATTGACAAAGTTCGTAGGCCCCAGTCCACGGTGAGTCGACCGGATTTACGTGACGTGACCTCGTGCGCGCGGAATGCGCGCGACACCGCGAGGCAAATTGTGTTTTGTGTGGAAATTGGAAAAACGGATCCGGACCGGTGCTGCTGTAATTGAAACCATTCGTCCGTGGATTCGTGGCCGATCCACTGGCCGGTTGTCCTGCCAAGTTGTACCCCCTTTGTGAACGTTTGTGCTGTTTGTGTTCCTGGTTTATTTTCAGTTTCGGATTTGTTTTTTTTTTTTGTTGCTTGTGACAAGAGAACGAGAGAGAGAAAGAGAGAAAGGGATGGTAAAAACCAATTATCAGCCCCGCATCGATCCCGGGCCCACGACATGCATCATTAATCGGAATGCGCCCGGGGAAAGTGATTAAAACCAGTCGCTAACCGGTGGCCCAGTCCTAATCGTTTCTGATTTATTCCCTCCCGGGGGGGAGCCGACTTTGACTTCAACTTCGACTAACGATAGGAGCGCCAGGTTGAGTTTATGGTCCTTTAGCGCCCGCCAAAAAAGTTTGCATCATCAACTCGCGGCCTTTCAAGTTCGTGGCCAATCCTTTTCCAACTCCAGGTGGTGGAACTGGTGGTGGAACTGGTGGTGGAAGGGAAAACATGATCCCGAAGAGTTGTTGGAACCATCGCGGCTCCATTTCAATTTTCGAGGGGCTGCGATCCGCGTTGCAGGGTGATTGAAGAGGACAAACTTTTCTCCCAAATGTTCTGCACCTTCCTACCGGTGGTGGTAGTGGCTGGTTTGACGCAAATATCAATCACTCCCAGGGCCCGCCGTGCGCCCCTGGAAAGGAGGTAAAGCCGCGCAGCTCAATGAACCGAGCGGAAATGGTGCGGTTCCATCTCTTTTCAGTGATGCTTTCTTTATGGTCCTTTTTTTGGCGAGCGATTACCACCGGGAAGGGGGGGGGGGGGATGAGAAGTTGTTCGAGAGGATTTTTGGCCGAGAAGACGAATTGGCGTGGCTGACTGGCTGACTGGCTGGCTGGCAGGAAGTTCCTCGTTTTCCACCGAGATGATGGTGAGAAAAAAGTGAGAAACCGAAAGAAAAATGAGGGTGAAATAAAAAGCATAACTTTCCTCTCATGATGGATGAGCTCACCACTGCTACCCCGTTCCCTGTGTGTGTGTGTGTGTTTAGAGAGCCGACGGTGAAGTGCATAAAAACGGAAACATAATAACAACTTCTGCCTTCTGTATACTGCTCCGTGATGGCGATGAAGGTGGCAGAAGCAAGGCCACAATATGACGACTTTCCGCTTCTCCTTCCCCACGCAAAAGCGCGAGACCAACGCGTTTGATATGTCGAATCAATATTTTATGCTGCGAGCGTCGAGGTGCGAAAAGTTCGCGAGACGCGAGATGGTGCTTTGTTTTTTGGGATGTAAAAACTCTCCACTCCCTACGCGTTCTTTCGAAGTCCAAATACCGAAGGAACAAGCCCTAAAACAAGATTCTCGTTGGTCACTGCTTTCCCCCCCTTCTCGCTGTCCCCTCCCCCCAAACCAATCCATCATTCACTCACGGGAGAGCGAAAAAAAAGGTAACCGGAAAATGGAATACCCAACCGGAACATATCGAGGCGAGGGGATGCCACGTTGTGACCAATTTGTCGACGTCTTTGTTGCTGTCCGTCCGTTTTGTTCCGTTTGGCTGGTTGGCCAGCCTGCCGGCCGGAATGGGCAATTGATGGGAGCCTCCCCCTCCCCCCCCCCCCACCCTCCCGAAAAGGGTGGTTTGATTCGCAACAAGCAGGAAAAGCACAAGGAACGGCGAAAGAGGCGACCGAACAAAAGATGATGGTCATAAAGCGAAACAGATGACAACAGATGGCCGATCTCGGGGAGACGACCGACCGACCGACAAGACGATGTCGTCACGCAACCACCCCCTTCCCCGTTTGCCACCGTTATGTTCGGGTGGGGTGGTGAAAAATGAACGAAACGATATTAATCCTCAGTATGTTAAATAACGATCATAAAAATAACAAACGACACAACTTACATGCACTCGAAGGCCGTCGAGAAGTCACTAAAAGCCAGCCACCAATGGTGCTGCCGCTGGAAACCATTATCCTTATTTGATAATTTATCACCGCGCGAAGTGAACGCGAAGTGAGAAGGGGCAGGGGGGAGGTAAACACACACACACATAAACGGGTGAAGCATGTGTTGGAATTCGCGCAGCAATGGCAGCAATATACTTGAAGCATCGCGAGGAAATTTGAGATTCCTTTTTTTTTTTGGTTGCTGCGATGCTGAAACTCATTGGGTTTAGTAAATGAAATGAAAACTCAAGCTCGGTGGTTTGGGGTGCAATTGAGCGAGAGTCTAATTAAAATTTTATTCAACACCAAACGCACGGTAAAAGGGGTCGACATTCCGGAGTGGAAAGCAACGACCCCGTCTTCCGGTGGTGGGGAGGAAGTGTACATGCCGACGATGCCGACGATTGTTCCGAACCGATCGACGCATACCGAAACGAATTAATCGAGCTCTCCGGTATCGGCACTCGGGGTGTCCTTTTGTTTTTCGATGGGTTGGGGGGGTGCGTCACTTAATGTATTCTCACCATACCATGAGAAAGGGGATGGTCGAAGCGTCCGTTTTGCGGAAGATTGCTTATTATGTTTATGATAATGTTGTTGCGTAGACCGAAGCGTCCGTTTTGCGGAAGATTGCTTATTATGTTTATGATAATGTTGTTGCGTAGACCACAGCAGCAGCAGCAGCAGCAGCAGCAGGAGCAGCAGGAGGAGTAGCCCAGTCCGGTTGGTTCTACCGGTAGGAAGTAGTAGCGTAATCGAACCGGAACCGGAACATCGACTCCTTCGGGTAATGGGGGTTTCGATTTCATCCGGACGGTATCCGGATACCGGTTCGATACGCTTTGTCGAGCAGCGAAGGGTTTGTGCTGTTTGTGGTCAAACCCATTGTGCGTCGTCTTCGAAAAGGACACACATGACTCAAGATGGCGCCGCTCTCTAGCGCTCCTAGCTTCCTATCGGCCTCTCCATTCAGTAGCTGCCGCAAATTATAACCTCGAACTCGGTAGTTCTCGTTCTGCAGACTGGAGGACACTGCCGATCGCTTTCCGACCTTCCGATTTCCCGTCGTTTATCGAACACCGCACACACACACACACACACACACACACACACACACACACACACACACACACACACACACGAGTGTGATGTTTCCTGAGATATTTCCTGCCCCTTCCTTTGTCCTCGTGGCCTCGAGACGATGGTTGCTGCGATGCTGCGATGATGCGACACGCATCACCCATTTACCTAATCTCTTATTATCGCTCTTTGCCATTCAGTGTTGGTGAATATTTTATACCATCACCCCTCTTGTGTGTGTGTGTGTGTGTGTGTGTGTGTGTGTGTGCGTGTGTGCGTGTGGGTGGTAAATGTCGCTGCGCAAATGTGTCATTATCAGAACGACGACGACGACGATGACGATGGGCCAGCATTTTCATCGGATGCGCCACGAGAGAGGACATTAGCTGGCTGGCAGGCTGCAGGGTTGGTTGGTTGGTTGGTCGCTCGGTGACAGCTGTCATTGAAATTCTAAAACCCTCCCCTGCCTGGATGTATCACTCCACTCCTTTATAACCACAAAGCACCCCCACGACCAGCAGCATCATCACCATCATCAAAGAGTGAAAGAGAGAGAGAGAGCGAGAATCGTGGTGGTGATCGTGAGCTTGATCTCGATGGTAATGGTGGTGGCTGTCGAGGGCCGTAATTCATGACGATGATGGTGGTGGTGGTGGTGGTGGTGGCATCAGGTGTAATATTCAAATCGTTGCCGCACGAACTGATCGTAATCGTCGTCGGCGTCGGCGTCGCTGCCGCTCGGATTCTCGCGCAGCATTAATTATGCAGCACCATTTTCGATTCCTGCTACCCTCTCTGTGATGCTCGGCCTCAGCCTTCGATGCGTTCCTGGCTGGCGTGTTGCTGATGTTGTTGCGGAAAATCCCTTTCCTCAATTTTTTGTTTTGCTGTTGGTTTTGGTTTTGGTATTTCTCGCTCGTTTTTTTTTTTTTCAAATGCTGCCGACGCTGACGCGTAATGCGGTTTGCAGGCGAAGCGAAAAGCATGGCCCCGAGCCCGAGTATGGGTTTTTATGGAACCGAAACTCCCTCTCCCGGATGGGAACGTGTTGTGCGTTCGATAATGGTTTGCTTCGTCTTTTCATCGGATTCACACCGTAACCGGGTTCCGTGTATGAATTCCCTGGCCAGGGCTCTTGCCATCGTCACCATTGTGCCCTTCACCTTTCATTCCCCCCGCGAGGCATGAATGGTGAACGCCTGAGCGAGTACATTACCTGCTAAGCTGCTTGCCAATCAGCGCACTCGGAATAACATTTACATATTGATGAGCTGAATGCCCGGGTCCTGGCGTGTGGGTGTTTTCCTGGGGTCACGGGACCTACCAGCGGGAGTGGAGGGCAACATATTTTACACACACATACACACACACCGACTGGTGCACCAATGTTCGTTCATTAAGAGATGCTTCGGTGTTCGGAATAGAATACACCGGACAGACCGGGAAAACCAACCATCGGCTCTTTCGGTCGGACCAGCTCTTAAACACACGATTGTACGTTGTACGGGCCTATGGGCCCATTGTTGCCACTAATGAATACATGCAGTGCTGCCAGTTTTCTTCGGTTGGTGGTTGCTGCCCGGCTCTTACCTACCTGGAATGCTCGATCTTACGGATAGCCTCCCGTTGGTCGTAACCTTCGGTCAGCATTTTCTCGGATTCCGGCAACGCAAGACGTCTTGATCTTTAGCCTGCGATCCACGGGGTCACCGAGGGCAGCCGGGATTATGTTTCTTCTACTGCTTCGAGTTCGAGTTCGAGGTAGCGGCAGCGGCAACGGCAGCGATTGGACCGATGGTTTGAGCCAACGATCCATCCGATTCTGGGTGTGGTTTCGTTCGGCCGAGAGGCGGAGAGGGAGCCTGCTGGGCGATTCATTAAGGAAAGCACTCCTACCGGCCGATAACATGCCGATAGATTGGTCCAGCCGATGTCCGGCTGTCGCTCGCTTTCACTCGCTTCGATGTTTGTATCCGGAGATTGGAAGCCGGAGATCCCATTAGCCCAGGCCGCTGGCCGGAAAATGGCTACCTGCCAGTAACCGGCTCTGTAGTAACACGCAAAAACCGTTTTCTACTTCCTCTCCCCGGCCTTTTGGGATGGATTTTCCTGCAACTTCGCCAACCAACCCCTTGCTGTGCGAACCCTTTTTCCATTTGATTTTCCGATCCGAAAAATCCAGCTTCCAACGTATTGTCCAGCACGGGACAAATGGGTGTTCAACCCATTAACGGCTTAGCAACACACAAACACACACACACAGACGCATCCATTGACGGGGGGCACTACAACGGAGCGACACTAATTTCGCTGCATTATCGGTTTTTTTTTCCGGCCAGCAAACGAGTGCTTGACGCTCTACTGACTGGCTGGCTGGCTGCTGCTTCTTGCGCCGAACAATAGGCCGACCTGCCCGTTACATGATCCGGGCGGTTCCACCTCCGGAACGGAGAGATACGTTTTGTTTTTTTGGTAGCCTAATGCGACTGAATGTCGACCATTCTTCCATTGTGTGATGCGACAAAGTGCGTACCGGTTTCATCTTGAAGCGAATGGACTACCACTCTTACCACCACCCTCCCTCCTCCCCACGTAAAAAGGGGATGTTTCGATGGAAAAGAAAGAGCAAAAACAAAAGGAACGTTCCGCAGAGAGGAGAGGAGAGCGAAAACAATTGGCCAAAGACGCACTCTGGCAGATAGTGGGCCGGGAAATACGGTATTTTGTTTGCTTTTTGTGAAAATTAGAAATCCTGATCCCCCCCCGGGGACAAAGAAGGTATGAAAGCAATGGGGGCGGAAAGTAGGAAAAAGTGTTTTATTGCCAACAACAACGAAGATGACGACGAAGACGATGACGACGGCCTACTCCTTCTTCAATTACCTTGACACTCACATTCCCTTTCACTGCTCTCGATGAAACCCGGAACCATCCCATCCATTGGCCACTTACATTAACAAATCCATTTTCCAAAAGCCCACGTGCCACACTCCCGGTTACTAGGAGGAGCATCCTCCCGGTCCTCGCTACTCTACGCTACGAATCGGAGTAAAGGCGGACGCTAAGCTTCGTCAAATATCATTTCGTAGAAGCTGTCGGCAACCAAGGCAACGATCCCCTCGTGAAAAAGAGAAGAGCGCGCGGTACATATCATCATCAGCAGCAGCAGCAGCTGCTGCGGCAGAAGAAGAAGAGGAGGAAAAGACGAAGACGAAAAGGGTTTTCACAACGGGAGGACACGGTTTCAAGCGGGGATCCGTTCGCATCTCGTCGTACACTGTCGTCCGTTTATGCGTCCGAATCCGACCGTACAATCAAAAGCAACGCGAGCAACCAAAACGAGCTTCCGTTCCGGCCTTCATTTGTGTATCCTTCCGCTCCACTTCAGCCCGGTTCGATGTGTGGTGGTTCGATAGGTCTGGGTGGATGGGTGGTAAAATGGGTGATTTGTGCTGTCTCTGATGCTGCTATTGGGTATTTTCCTGGGATTGATGTTACCAGGGCGTGCGTACGCACGAGCACGAGCCGGAACGGAACGGAACGGAACGAAACGGAACGAAGGGTGGTGATCGAAGTGAAAGCGGAGACCGGAGACCGGCCCCGTGGACTCGAGCGCTTTTTGTCTTTCAGCTTTTATTGCGGAAACGAGACAATTCCATTTATCAGGACACAATTTATACGATCGTTCACACACACACACACACACACACACACACACGCGCGCAGACGTACATACAGACGAATGAGATCGTTTCGTGTGTTTTTTTTTCGCTTTTTTGCGTGTGAAAGTGTGTATGTGTGAGTGCTTGTGAGTGAAGGTATTGGAAACGTAAGCATCGAAGAGGCTGTCAAGCATTGAAGTAGCGATGGCAGCACGTGTGATCTTTATGCGTGTGTGTATGTGTAAGTGTGCCTAGGAATTGAAACCTATATTATGATGCTGAAAATAGCAACAGAGATAGAGAGAGAGACACGTGGTCGTTTCTGTGTCAAGCCGAGTTTCCGATTTCCGAAACGGATCTTTGCGTCTGCTCAAGAGAGAAAGAGAGAGAGAGAGAGAGAGAGAGAGAGAGAGAGAGAGAGAGAGAGAGAGAGAGAGAGAGAGAGAGAGAGAGAGAGAGAGAGAGAGCGATGACCGGGATTCTATCAAACCGTTTTCCGTTGAATTTTCATCGAATTTCCATCAATATGAAATTCTCGTTCGATACAACAGTAACAGCCATCAAAGAACAAAAGCAACCCGTACAATAATGTTAAAATAACTCATTCGAATCCTTCCTCCGAGGGGGGTGGTTGGGGCTTTGCAATGGCTAAGAAGAATCCGTGTGTCAATCGCCGGCTCTTTTACCGAAAATAGATTTTCATTTAACACAAGGCACGACGTTCGAAGGCATTTCCCTTCGCTCGTTGGTGGTCTTGAGCCACTAGAGATCTCGATCTCGATGGGTCTGTGATTTGATATTTCTGTCACAATCGAGAGAAGAAAAAAATACCATCCCATTCACCCCCGCCAATCCGTTCGGTTTTCGATGCTTCTAAGGCTCGCCTTTGCCTGATTTGGTTGCCGGCATTGTTCCGTTTCACAAGACACTCTCCAGGAGCAGCTGCTCGGCTCACTGGCAGTTTCTTCTGATACACAATAAAAACAAGGACACACACACGCGCAGGCTGGCGAGATACAAATCTTGCTTATTTGTGTCGCGCTGCGCTTCTGAATAGAACTCTCCGACACTTCTTCCCGCAAGGGGGCGAACCACATGCTACGCCGCGAAACCACACGATCTATTCGAGGACACCATGCCCACGCCCACGGTACCTGAAAGCAAATGGATCCATTCATTTCAATGGTTTCGATAGTGCAGTCACGGATAGAGAGAGAGAGAGAAAGGTTTTGTTCAAAAAGGGATGCGAGGATGCTGCTGCTGCTGCTGCTATTCGCGGAATCAATTTGTTTAAGAACTTCCTGCGATTCCGTGGTGGCGCGTACCAGCGCTTCATTATTGAGCGGTGGTTTCGATTCCTCTACAGACAGCATCGTAGCATCATACCTCGCGACACCAATGCGCGCCTCGGTGACAATGGTTTGATCGAAGCACCTACGGAAATGTCTACCGGTGGTTCCGGTGCATCTAAACCGCTCTACCCTGATGGGATTGTGGGGAGGGGGTGCACAGACTTTTCATTGTTTTATGCGGGTTTTATTGCACATTTCCTCCACCATTGCATCCACATCGACATCGGCTGTCGATGCACCACCATGCGGATGCGGATGCTATTGGTGGATGTATGCGCAGAGTTAGTGCTAAATCGATAGGAATTTTCACTTCAATTCCCTCTAACATTCTCTCCCCAATAAACCTCGTACGATTTAGGCTTAACAGCGGGCCCCCTGCTCCCGCATCGATGCGCGCGTGTTGATTTACGGTGGAAAACATTTTGCAGTTCTTTTTCGTTTTGTTTTTCTTTTTTCGAAGCGCACCCTCGTCGGTGCCACCCTCGCGCGCTTATGATATCCGGTTTTTTGACATTCCGTAACGCTTGCATAGAAAATGGTGAGCACCCGGGCAGGGGGGGGGGGGGGGGGGTGCATGCAAATGACACATCGCTCAGAGCTAGTGTCGCTTGTTCTGCGGGCATCCGGAACGATCGTTTAGCGGCTTTCCTCGCAGCCTTCGGGGGTTGAAACCATTCCGATATGGCGTACCACACTCATGCACACAAGCACGCGCACACGCACATATATCTTTCGTTTATCGTTGCGACGCTGCAACGTTGGGTGCTTTCGTTCGGATTGCATTTCCCATTTTTCCTGCGACAAGCGTTTTTAGCGTGTCCTTTCGTGGCCTGCGGTGTGTGCTTTCCTATCACTTTGGCCTTCTACCAGTATGCCTGCGGTTGGCCACTGGCACAGTGGCTGTACCCGATATTGTTTGATTTACACCGACCAGGGGCGAACGATGTGTGAGAAATGCATTTATCGAAATCGTTCGCCCCGTTGCAGCCGAATGGCAACTACGAGGATCAATAAACTATTTCGATGGCCACAACGGTTGTGACGGTTAGGGGAAAAAAACCCCACCCCTTAAGGCGAATGCTGGCTTGGTTGCGGAATGCGGCATTTTCGTTCGTCGATGGCGTCGATGATGAGTGCGTTGTATTCATCATTCATCATGAAGAATGACTTGCTAACGCGCTGCTTAATCGCACGCGAGAGCGAGAGTAGAACAAATTGCTTTCACTTGCACACACACACACAAGTGCAGCGCACTTTAAAAGACGTTCCGTTAACGGGGTAGTCCTTTTATCATTCGGCTGATGATTTGGTGATTAAGATAACGAACGGTGTGCGCGCACGTGCCAGACGCCAGCTATTTGTCAGCACAGATGAGCATTCCTGGCAGCAGCAGATGGAGGAGCATCCGTTTGTAGACCTTCTTATCCTCGTCGTTGTTGTTGAGATTTTGAGAATGTTTTGCGCCCACCACCTCCTGGGGATGATGAATGGTTCATTGGAATGGGTGCGCACGTGCGTGCGTGTGTGTGTGTGTGTGCGCGTCGTCGCTGGAATCTGGCGAACGAAGCGAACGGATTTGCGATATTGTTTCCGACGTTTATGAGGCCTGTTTTGAGCGCCATACCGTTTTTCATGGCGTGGAAACTTGGGGAACCATATTTCGCCGGTGCCACTGCCCAACCGGCACCCCTCTTGCTTCTCCTGTTGTCTTCTCACACAAATTGATTGTCATGTTGCGGCAGATTCACGGCCCGGATTCATTTCAATTAAACCAAATGCCTGAGGCCCCGGGGTGGGGGTTTATTAGCAACAGTAGTAACCGCAGCAGCAGCAGCAGCAGCAGCACCATTATCAATGGCCACTTGAGCGCGGAAGTGGTTTCGAGCTTTTTATCTTCTTTAAATCGCGCGCAAATTAAGTGGCAATTACAGATCCAACACCAACACGCGGTGAAGCGAATGGCGTGAAGGGATTTTGCTAAACGACGGGACCAACGGTGGCGAGATGCATTCGCTCGTTGCCAGCATACCAGCGCGGCCGGAGAGGGTGGTGGGGGCAGGATTGATAGTCACCCTATGGCATTAAGTCATCCATCCGCTCGGGAAGGGCACCGACAAGGGTTCTAACTGAAGGTGCTTGCAAGCAAACTGTAGTTCCCGCGAACTTGCTTGTCGGTCGTTTCGTTTAACCTCTTCACTCCACGAGTTCGCACTAGTGTTGGTCCTCGTTCACCTCGCCCCCAAACACCCACCAGGACGACGGTGAATTCACTTTATTGCGGTTATTAAGTTGCAGCCACAGTATAAAATGGGCTATAAATTTTCCGTACACTCGTACACCGTACATCCGCTGCTTGCTGGCTGTAATCATGGGGCCGCGGCTAGCCAGCATCTTCATGGCTTAATCACAATTTCGGTTGTATTTCAATGGTGCTGCGATCTACTCCATCGTCGCGGTCGTCGTCGACGGTATTCACTCGGCTCGATGGCTGAAGCGTGAAACCATTTTTGGGGATCCGCTCGACACTCGCATTCTGCTTGGCACGCCAGATTTTTCACGCCCACCGCGGCCCAACATTCGGTGCAAGACATTCGGTGCACCGGTGAGTTTTCCAAAATGGCTTTCTCGGTGGAACGACGAACACCAGTCCGAGCAGCAGTCGGACCGTGGGATGGTCATCTTTTGCTTGCGTGGCACATAATCACTTCATGCGCTTCATGGTATGAACGCTTCGACCGGAAAATACTCGTTTTCTCGGCTCGGCTCGGCGACGTGAGAAACATACTGAGCGCGAGGCTGACTTTTGCTGCTGCTGCTGCTGCTGCTGCTGCTGGAAGTGGGCGAAGCAGCACGATTTTATCTATTTCTCTTCCGGTGGCCCACGCCGCCCCGGTAGCGCGCTCGGTCGCGCGCTTCCGTCCGCTGGCAGGAAGGAAACGCTTTTCCTGTTTTTCAACCTACATTCGAAAGCTGCCACGTGAAGAGCGTGCGGTGTTGGTTGGTGGAATCGGTTTGATGGTTTTGGCGGAAGCGGATGTGAGGTTCGATTCTGTGAGGTCTTAAAGCTGTGAAGCGGTGGTGCTGTGTTAGCTCCACCTCCTGTCGGTCGTTGGTATTTACGCGATATTTTCTGTTTCATCAGCATCATTAACAGCTTAAAGCTAATGTGATGTTACATCAACATTTTGATATGCTTTTTATGCTTTTCTGCTGTGCTTTGTACTAGCGCAGATTGGCTTAATGAGTCAGGAGTCAGGAGCTACCAGCTTGAAAAAAAAAAACAGGCGCCGTCGTCAAACACCATGCGTCTCCATCGTCGAGCACCAGGCGCCTCCATCAAACTTCTGGCAGCACCAGATACCAGATCGTAAATGTTCAAGCAATTAAGGAAAATGGCCGCCGTCGGTCGCCTCCACGGAAGCTTTATTGTAACATTTGAAATTTCCCACGAGTTTTTCGCTTACACGTGAAGCTCCGATGAACAACTCACCGCAACGCTTTTCATCAGCACTCAACGTAAAAAGAAGCGTGAAAAATGGAAATCCCCGGTCATTGATAAGCAATTGTTGGCCCCTTTCGTGATGGCCGTTCAGGCCATGGTGGCTTTTGCCGGGGATTTTTGTTTGTGCCCGTTATGCAAAGTAATGTTCAATTGAAATTTCTCCGCCACCATTTGCATTACACACAACCAATATTTGAATTGTAAACGAACGGTGTACAGTGCGCCTGGTGGCACACGACCGAACCGGTCGCTCTCCCTACCCTCTGTTTCACCCAGTTCTCGCTCTCTACCTTTCGCTTTACTTTTTTTTTTATTTATTATTTGTTACACTGAAGCCGACAAAAAGTGTCCTGCAAAGTGGATGAGGTTTGGTTGGTTGAATTTACGCGAACGCGATCCCGAAGGAACGCTCGTTTTGCTTTCTTCGATTTGTTTGTTACTCGTTTCAGCGAAAAAATTCCACGAACAATCAGCATACCGACGCTGCTCTTCGAACGTACCCGATAATTGACTGTATTACGCGAAACAGCGCCCCTTTTTTTTTTTTTTTCGTCGGAAATGGTGCATAACATTGCCTGTTTGCCGAACCTTGCCCTTCGTTGTTTCCTTTTTTTTTCGTTGCTGCTTGGTTCGATCGCGATAAATTTATGATTGCAGGTGCTGAGTTGCAATTGGTGCTGAGGTACGCGGAAGCTACACGCCAGCCGAATCCGAAAGCGAGAACCATCGACATCGTTAGCGTTTCCGGATGTTTCTTATGCTACACTTCAGCCGGAAATTGAATTCCGCGTAATTTTCCCCTTCCGAAAGGAAGGACAAACAAGGAAAAAAATGCTCCCGTTCAGTGCGTCGCTTTCGTTTTATAGTATTTAAGGCCACACTGGCCGCTGCGTGCGAATGGAGATCTGATTGGCAAATCCGTTTCGTGTTATTCGCTATTTTGTAGGTACCCCGGTACGGCCCGGTGTATCGAAGGGGGAACAATATGCCAACGGAAGAGGAAAACACTTCCTAAAGTAGAAATAAGATTTCCCGGACCGAAAAAGGGGGGGGGGGGATCTAGGGACCCTTTCCGAGGATTCAATGGAGTGCGAAAGTTACCTTCACGGCATTTTCGAATTCAATTACATGCCACCTTGTGTGTGTGTGTGTGAGCGTTTTCCTTTGTTGTGGACCTCCACCCGTCTCCTTACTTGCCTACTGCCAAATGCCAAATGAATCCCCCCAGTTACATTTCCATTGTCACTCGTTACCCTTGCCGATAGCAAAACACTTCTCGTAATTTTTGCAATTTACGAGAACGAAGGCTGTGCGCAGTGGAAATGGCGGGACTTCGGGATGGAAAATACATTTTCCACCCAACAACAGCTCAGCTTCCCATTTGTGATGCAGATATTGAAAAATTCCCGCATTTCTTTCGTTTACTGCGCCATTTTCCTCACCCGGAGAGGGTTTCCTGGAAGGAATTCGGATAAAAAAAAACATATTTCATTCACTAGCCCGCTTCTCGACTACTTTCTGTTCTGCTAAGCATTTTCCTGGGAAAGGTATGCAAAAAGGATACTTTTATTTCTCGCAAATACGGGATGAAACACCATTCGGTGGCGCCAATCATGAGCGACTGAAACTTCCAAACAAACAAAAAAAAGTCTGCTGTTACACCCACGCCCCCTTCACGCACACGGACGGTGTCCAGGTGTAAAAATATTTTATTCCACCTCCTCTCCTTCTCGTCCAAGTATTACGGCTTTACCGTTTCGTCTCGCTACCGGGTGACAGTAAGCGATTATTGCTGTCAAAATTGTCATTCACAATCCAGGCCAATCGGCGCTGGTGGACGCGATGTCGTCCTCCCCGCCTAAGGCCCGGTATCGGTTGACAGAATGTCACTTTCCATTCGCCGAGCCGAAGCACGGTCGTCTTTACGCGCTTCCGGCACGAACCGGTGCCTTGAAGAAACGAAACGAGACGAAAAAAATATGAAAAGCTTTCCTAGCCAAGCCAATCGGCTTTGAAGACGTTTTTAAAAATGAAGAAAAAAGGAAGAAGAAGAAGCGGAACAAAGAGACACGAGGAAGAGAGAGGAACCGGGAACCGGAAAACATTCCCTTGCCACCACAACAATTGCGATGATTTATGCAAAGCACGCAACCCAAACCACCACCGCAAACCACCAATCCAGCGGAGTGGAAAGTGTTTTTCGAAGAGATTAACTGAAGATTTATGGCCGCCCCTCGCCCCTCCTTTGGTGGTGCGGAACAATGTGCGACCGGGCAAAAACAAATGCGCTTCGGTATGTCACGACGCAGGATGGCCGTCCGGCTAGCCAGCAGGATCAGCTCAAATCACGTGCATTTTTTGATCAGCTTCCGGCCATCTCGGGTGGGGCGGGTGTTAGGATGGTGGTGTTGGTGCTGGTGGTGATAAATTGCAAACATGCGCCCTCTTGTCAACCGTGACACCTAGCCAGAGCCCTCCGGTGACAGGATCCGTGAAGGTAGACCGGGGGACGAGGAGATTGAACGGACGGTCTTCTTATCATCGCAAACACCGCCCCGGTCCTGTGCCGCCCGTATCTTATGGCTTTAAGAAGCTCCTTCACCATCCCTCTTTCCTTTTGCTCCCGTAAAAATGGTACGGGACAACAAACAGAACGGGAACAAATCTCATTTGCTTGCCTTCCAGCCCGAGCAACGAAGAGCGAAACTTGGCCTGGGAGGCCATTTTTGTGGCGCTCCCGTGTAGCAGAAGTAGTGCCGACGAGCGAACACAAGGAAGACGACGATAAGGACGACGGATGATAAGTCTCGTGTCGAAGGCGGTCGCAACTTGTGCCGCTGGCCGTTGGCGTCGTCAAGTACATGACATGAATACGGGCTGCACCACCTTCGCCACCAGCAAAGATATGATAACAAAAAAAGAGGAGTGAGAGGCCCAGGATAGCAGGAAATTGTGATAAGCATTAAAGGCCCGGCGAGCGGCCCCTCACTTGTTCCGTTTGTTCCCCCATTTTGTTTCTTGCGTTTAATAGATATGACATAGCAAATTAATCGGCTTTTCCCCGGGACAAGGTACTGGTGTCCGGCCACGAGCAAAACACGAATCGCTCATCCTTCTTGGCCTCAGCTCAGCGATACACCATTCTCGGACACACACACACACACATGCACATTGCCGTCCGAAAGCCCGAAACGGATCGTGCTCCGGAAGAACTGCTTCGGACTTTGGTATTTTTTTTGTATTCCCATCCGGCTCCTTAATCCGCCAGGAATAGCATAGCACGGCTCCTACTACGAACCATTCAGCATTATGGTCACGTCATCCGGGCGCCTAGGGAAGTATGTGTCGAATTGCAAGTGTCTTTGATTGCTCCACCACCACCAACAGTAGAAGCAGAAGCAGCAGTAGTCGTTGCCAATTGGTTTACGTCTCGTGGTACGCCAATCCATCGCCAATGGTGGCTCATTGGTGTGGTCGACACTACTGTTCCCAACAAATGGTTCCCGGACAACCGCATGGTATGACCACCACCACCACCACCACCACCACCACCACCGCTCACGGTCATGGGCAATATGAAATGCGATCAAAACGGACCAAATTCTCGTTCGAATATGCTTCGTGTGTAACTCACACCGAAACCAACCAACGAAGAGAACGGAGCGAACGCGTGAGCATAAATAGTGAGGCATTAATTAAAATTTCACGCAACCGAAACCGACCAAAAAACGAGGGCGCGGCGCGCCGTGGCCCGGCCCGGCGACTGCATATGACAGGGAGCAAAAATGAGTTTTCACTCATTTTGTCCACCCCACGAACGTGCTCGGCCACAAACGCAAACGCAATTGTCGTGCAGGAGCAGCAGCAGCAGCAGCAGCAACCACAGCACAGAGGGACATTCGCAGTGGCGCAAGGCCAAAAGCCCCGTTTCGAATTTGTTTTCTACCCCGGGGGGGGGGGGGGGGGGGGGGGGGTTCTACCACTCATCCTGGATGTCACTTTTTAGATTATAATTCCAAATGCATCCCGCGTTTTGCCGGTGGGTTTTGCGGTGCGGCGCGCGAAGGTCCCCGTGAAGGTCTTCGCGGCGTCAGTGCGCTTGGCAGGGAAAAATATATATATTTTCCACCCTCCCTCGCCAGTCCGTCCTTGCCAGAGCCATTTTGTGGTCAATCTATTCGCGATTCGTACCACGATCCACACCGCTTCCCCACGCGGCTACCCGGTTCTCCATTGGTGGATTCTTGCGATTGCATTTCCCACGTTTTATATTTGCGTGACCTACATCCTGTCGGTGGCAGCGAGCATTGCAAACGTTGTTCTGTTGTTTCCGCGCTGTTTTCCGCTGTTGGCTTGTGGAATGTGGAATTTTGTGTTTTTGCACTTGGAGTGGCGCTGGATAGGCTAGAGTTAGAAGAATGGTGTGGTGCGATGCGATGCCACCATCGGCGCGCGCGCAAATCTACTTTGAAATAATTTATTGATGTTATTTTTGCACCACCAACGCCAACACACACACACACACACACACACACACACGGGGCAGGATGATCCATGTGGCTTCGCGACAAAACAAGGGGTCCGAAAACCATGGACCAACATCCGTCAGCACCATTGTGGCCGCTAGCAGCAGCAGCAGCAGCAGCTGTTGGCTCATTAACATTTAGATGAAGTGAAAATTTATTGGAAAATAACCCGTCCGAACCGGACACCGGGCCTAGCCTGGCCTCGCCGGTGTTCCGATGCGTTGATTCGGTTTTCGCAAATTGTTGTTGTGTTGTTGTGTTGGTCGGGCTGGTCGGCCGGCTGGCATAACCACTCGCCACAGCCACACTTGCCCAGCTAGCTAGTCGGGTTTGATAATCGCTTTCCGGGTCCCGGATCCCGGAGTACCGGGTCCATCGAGGCGAGTTGCCGATGTTATGCGATATGCAAAGCCACAAAGCCTGAAGCTGCCGGCCGGCCGGCCAGCCGTGACGAGGCCGTGTGAGAATGGGAAATGAATTTTGCATCGCCGCTTCCATCGAATGTCGCGTTTGTTGACGTCGTGAAAACAGTGGCTGCAGCATGGACGCCACGAGCTTCGATCGGTATAGGGTGGGGTCTATAAAACATTTAACTAACCAGATACCAGGGGGATATTTTCAGGGGGGATTTGATGGCCTCGCTGTGGTATTTCTCTTTAAGATGGACCTTCAGGGATAGGGAGCGATGAGTTTAGAAGAAGGTACCTTGAGCGACTATAAAACCTGTTTCAGATAGAAGTCGATCGATTCTTGTTAGCCATTATCTCTCATATCTTTGTAAACATATTGAAGACTTTTAGACAGTATTTCTTTCAGCAATATTAAATTCGAGAAATATCGTAGATGGCAAACAAGATCGGCGAAAAACAAATCTAAGCAGCCTCTACCAAGATACGATTAGGTTGGAGAAAACATAGCAACATTCTTGAAATTTCCAACCTCCGCTCGAAAATCCGCTTTGAAACATTACCGGGGAAACGTAGCGTTGTATTCGACAAATAAATCCGACTTAAAGTGAAGCATATGCTTGACTGTACATAACCATTTTTTACGAAAATATTTGCTGAAGTCAGTCAACATCTACTACCACTACTACAACTTCATCTCTTGGATCTATTGGTGTGATTTGGAATAAAAAAAAACTCTCAACGGACAACATGACAGTTCACCAAATTTGTTTACGAGACTTATGTCTTTTTTTATTATTTGGCATTGGTTCGTAATTGTAGAGAGATCTCAAATGTTCACTTCCTACTCCAACAGTTTTCCAACAAACAATCGATGTTTGTGCAAACATGGGTTGCTACAGCAAAGAACACTTTCCTTCAAATTATTGGACAATGGTCCGATAGAGACTTAGCCTGACGTAATAATAAGCTGCTTTTACACAGGAAATGACGTCAATTTTTCGAACTCACAAAGAATGATTTCATCGGAAAATGTTTCCCTTGACCAAATTTTCTGTTGAATATGCAGTTGATCGAAGCAACCATTGGTTGAAGAATGGTTAGCAACGGGATCGTATCGCACGAGTAAGTAAGTTAGAGAGTTGTTATTAGTTAACAGCGACTAGAGTGTTAACAGCACGTTAGGAGTGAGTCAGTGTGCGAGAGTCAGAGTATTAGAGTCAGTGTGTAAGAGCGTCAGAGTAAAAAATAAAAACGATAAACGTCAACATTTTCAACCACTTTGCCGTCCCATCAAAATATAATCAAAGTGTCAGAAATCGCATAAAAACCAGCTTGAAAAGAGGTGAAACTAAATCGTTAATGAGGGCTGAAAATTCCCAATGCTTTCAAAGGACAAAAACATTAAAAAATGGTACCAAAAACTGACGACCATTTCTATCTATATTTTCATGTACCTTAACGACAACCAAAAGCCGTTTGAAGTAGCATCCACTGCACCTTTTCGCGTCTTCTTTTTATTGCCCTTGGTCTCAGCAACTGTATTCCACTCACTTTGGACGTCACCAAGCAACCGATTTCCGGTGCTAACAAGCCAACCTAGGCCTCGATTTCATCGATTCAGAACATCATCGAGAGCATCTGCTGCGGTGAGGGTTGAAGGATTTTGCTGATTAGGTGCGCATACGGCGTACGGTTACAAGCCGCTACTACTACTATTGCTACTACTCATCCGATGGGTGCTTTAAGCTCCCGGGGCACTCCCCTCGGCCAGAGTGTGTCCCCGGGTACCGTACTCCGATCCGAGGGTCACTCGATGCCAGGGTTGTGATTGAATTCAGCGTAATTGGATTTTTATAACATTTTCCTTCTTCGCCCATAAGCCGTACCGCAGCTATGCGTAACGGTGGGCAGGGGGAAGGGGACGGGGGGAGGGATTCGTTTGCCCAAAATGAAGAAACTTCTCCTCACCCCCACACCGTCCTCCCGGTGGACGCGCGCGCACGTGGATGGATGATGTCGGGGATTGCTTTTTGTTTCTCGCTCTCGGTGATGGCGGAATCCGGTGTGTATCAGTGTTGTGTGTGGTGGTTACTTAGGGGCTAGAAGCAAACAACTTTTACTCCAGCTTAACGTAAGCTCTCTCTCTCTCTCTCTCTCTCTCTCTTCGTGCCGTTGCGTACGCGTTTACGGGCGGGTTATCGAACTTTAAGCACTTGCACGAAGATGGCACGCGGCGTGCGAATCCGTGACCGTCAATGCCAATGAATTTGTTTACTCGGTTTTGTGCTGTTTGTGGAAACTCCCGTCAACGCCCCGTCAGTAAGTTTTGGTTTTGATGATTCATCGTGTGTCCGACGTGACCGATTAGCTCCATAAGCTCCTCACAAACACCACAGCTTCGCAGTGGCTAATGCTGTCATTAAACACACATTAAAAGCTTTCCAGTTCTGATCAGTTTGCTGCACTGGGAGTCTAATTGCGGGTGTGTATGCTCTGCATGTATGATGTGCTATGCTTCGAGATGCGTACCTAATGAACGTACCTGCCAATGTTGTGGTGACACTCGATCAACGCTCAGATCATTCACACCAACACCAAGCTCCGGTGTTTGCATAAATGCGCCAAATTCTTCCAACAATCACCGTCAGCTGGTGATGGTGATTACTGCCACGAAGCATACTCCGCACACCAGCACACCACGATCCATAATAGCGCTGTCCATCCTTTAGCAGGACCGGTAGCCACCGTCACACACACACACACTCTGCCGGCGATCGAATCTAATGATGGGTTTTCGAATGGCAGCATCATCGAGCGACGTCCATCCAGCGAAAATATGCGAAATTGATGGGTTTTGCATTCACTGAACATTTGGGGGTGGCCCTCCGTTTTTGGAAACGAGAGGAGATGGCTTCTCGATGATCCGAACGTCGAGCATCGAACGATCCGAATATCAATTTCCAAAATCCGTTGGCTTCGCTTCGTCGATCGTTTGCCTGACGCAACCTGACGACCAGTTATGGGGGCCATTTTGTAATCCTCCCGCACACACACACACACTCGCTCACGCACACACGAACTTGGAAGCTCTAGAAGTTCGGAATCCCGGCCGTAACGCTGGTACCGGTTGCCAGAAGATCCCAAAACCCGGGAAAAGGAAAAGCCAACCAGCTCGGGAAGGTAATGGCCGGCACACGACGTAGCCACACATGGCCCCATTGCCCCATTGCTGGACCGGAACGGTGCTTTTGGCCAAATTCCATCCACATGCCGCACGATCCGTTGCTCTAATCTCATCTCACAGACCGACCGACGGCCACCGGACCACCATTTCATAACATTACCCCGGGGCCACCGAGGTCCCAGCGACCACCGCTTCGTCCCAAGGATTCTCAAGAAAACGGGGAATCTCCTTTCTCCTGTTCCGGTCCCCCCGCACCGAAACACTGAATTAGGCGTTCGTTCGATTTTATGCAAATTTATGCAACCCACGTGGCCGGTGGACCGGGAGGTAGGTCCCGGTATCAGTTCCGAGGGACCGCAACAATCCGTTTGGATCCGGATTCCACACAAAAAACCAGTGGCCCCCTTTTTGGGGGTCCCTTTTTCCATGCATACACGCAGGTCGCCACCGGTGGTGGTGGATGGGCCAATGGGGAAGATGGGTAAAGTATACATTCCGGATTGCCGGATTATCACCGGGATTACAGCCGTTCCGGTTACGGTGAAGAACGCCCCCCCCCTACTGCCCTTTTTCCTCCATATGTCCTGACCGGAAACAGAAGGAAAAGGATGCGTTCTAGTTATTTATTTCGGTTTCCCTTCCCTCTTCACTGTTCGTCCGGTTTTCCTCGTTGCAAAGTATGATGGCGAAAGCGATAGTGTTGCTGCCGGCTCGGAGTAGAGCGTTGTTGCTCATACAAGAGAGAGAAACGAAAGGCTCGAAACGTTTCTTTTGACCAGATTATCCGAATTACCGGCAAAGTGTTCGGCTTTGGCTCAAGATGTAGGATAGCAAAGGGGGTACGGGGGTAAGCAGCCAGAGGTGAGGGAGACCATTATTACGCGTCTGTCGAACGGCGGGCCGGCCAGCCAACCACACATATCCAGCGCACCACCACCGTAAATTCTTTGATGTGCCCCGAAGGATAATACCGCAGGCCAATGAGCATCGGAATGAGGTGATTATTACAGACCAACCAGAACCAGATGTGGATGTTATGCCAGCATTCCAAAGAAGGATGCCACAGCTGCGCATACGCATTCCGGGAGGGCACACACACACACACACATAACGGGGGGCAAAAGTTTTCGGTATCATCATCGGTATACCGAACGAACCACCCCTCCGCTTCCATTCCTTTGACGTCACACACATCGAAGCGAAGCCACAGAACCGCGGAAAATCCCTCGACGGGATTTCCATCGAATTAGTTTGGTTTGTGGTGCGGAAACCATCATTAAGCTACACGTTTTACCGGGAAAAACGACTGCATTTGCGTCAGTGGTAAGTGTGGTGGTGGATCATGATGATGATGTTGATTTTGATGATGATTTTCTTTTCTGCATGGCTTACAACTCTTCGAGCTGCGGTCGTAGCGCGGGTCCATCACTAATTTACCTCGTAACAGTCTTCGAACGCGCGAGCGCATGTGTGTGTTTGTGTAAGGAGCGTGTAAATTAGATGAGTTGCATTCGTGGAAAAACCATCGGGAGGGGGCGATGATACTAATAACCAGCTCCAGTAACGCACCATCGCTGCTCTGGCGATCCGACTGACAGCCAGGCATGCCAGAGTCACTCCACGGGGCCACATCCTACGGTTGCGTACGGATCTAATTGCCGGATGGATTCCCGGTCCCGGTTTTGATGGTCGTCCTTCTGCTTCTGCGTTCTGGTTAGCCAAATCGATGAACGATGAAGAGCCCCACGAGGGAACAAGTGAGCGTGAGAGAGAGAGAGAGAGAGAGAGAGAGAGAGAGAGAGAGAGAGAGAGAGAGAGAGAGAAAGCAAGAGAGAACGTGTGCGATCCTAACTAACTAGGCTCTAATGCGCTCAGCGGCTGCAATTATGCTGCTGCTGCTGCTGCGGATGCTGCGGATGCTGCTGATGCGCTACATCAACCCATTTCTGGCCACTTCCTGGACTGCTGATCGTTTGAACTAGCGAAGCACCAGGGGGAAAACGAGTTGCTGGTTGCTGGCCCCAGCGATTCGTTTGGCGTCGATGGTTCGCTCTTTTTGTGCCCCTAAGCCGTACGCACACAGCAATGACTGTCAGCAATCTGCTTCGCAATCAGCATGCAGAGTAATCGCGTGTGTGTGTGTGTGTATGTGTGTGTGGTCTGATTTTCGGTCAGGAACGACGGTACGGTTGGCGAGCGTTTTGAAAGGTGAATTCGAGCTTTCTCCATCGGCTCGCCTGTTCGGCTGTTTGTTTTTTTTTTTTGTTTTGTTGAACTTGCAATTTTCCGTTCAGTTCGTTACTTATGAATATCGTTTGCATCCTATTCGAAGCAAAAAAAAAGTGTTCTGCAGAGTCTTCTCTACCCATCATTCAAGCATTTCCAAGAAGTGCAGTGTCAACAGCTTGCTAGTTTGCGGAAATTGGTTCCCAGCATTTCAATGCATCCATTTGATAAATGAAGACGAATGTTAATTTAGGTTTAACCCAGGTCCCCCCAATTTTAGTTTTTTCACTACAGGGAACCTTTTCAATCGATAAAAATCATAGTTTCAAAGACTTTGCTTTTCAAAAAACGATATTTTAATGCTAAGGAAATTAACAAATACAAAAATACAAAACAGGCAAAAAATAGACAACAATGAATTTAGCAATTAATGTGCATTCGAATACGTTCAAAGCATGAAAAGGATCGGTATAATTATTTTTCATTAGACCGTTTTTGGGGACAAATGATTTAATGTGTCGAAAAGCAACACTACATAAACGCGCGATCACTGAATTCATCGTCAGTTTTGCTTAAATTAGTTATAAACATATTTCCACAACATTCTCGAAGGGTTCTCCATTAAAAATTAAGTAATTAACAATTGTACGAGCAAATTGAATCCGTCTCCCCTTAAATGAAACGACCAACCAGCTCGTGGTCACTCTGCTAGCGTCATGGCTAGCATGAAACGGAGAAAATCATCCGAACCGCCCCGAACCGATCCCCTCCCAGCAGCACACCATTGGCCGATGTTTTTGAATTTGGCAACAATTTTTAATTTCCACGCGCGCAATTATTTATTGCTCAAAAAACAAAAACCGGTTGCGGTGGTGCCTCGCCGCGGGTGGCGCGTCCCAATCCATCACTGTCACCGGCTGGACATCCGGTCCAGTCCGCTCCGGTCCGGTCCTGCGCTGGATGGGAGCGTAATGGATGAGAACACAAACCGTGAAACAGAAGAACAAAGACACATCCCCACCCACCGAAAATTCCACCACGAGTGTGTGGGGGGTGGGGAGTGTCCGGTTTAATAGCAGCGCCTAACGTGGGCCTCGGATGACGTGGAACCCTCCCCACGATCCCCCGACCCCCCTTTTTTTTAGCTGTCTCGCTGTCACCGGGAAAAATATTATTTATCGGGCTGATTTTTCCGTTTCAAATGTGTCAGGACACGCGACGGCGGCGACGACGACGCGCGACGACCGGTCACTGCCTATGGTCTGACATGTCCACCGCCTCTCCGGGAGCGGATTTGTGAGCGCCGGCGGGTACCTTGATGCCACCGCAAGATGCGCCATCGCCGGTGGTAATTTGTTTTTCGAGCGAGCGGCTGTCAGTTTGGGCGAGATCCAAAACCAAGCAGCCAATCGTGTCGCGTCAGCAGTGGCCACGTGCTAATTGGATGTAAAACCATTCAAAAGGCAAACTCTTACGATTGATAGCCGTAGGGCCCGGTCCAGTTCCAGGTCCAGGTTGTCCTTCTTCACGCTCAGCATCAACTGGGCTCCAGTTTGCTGGTTGCAAGCCATCGTGTCCCCGGTGCAAAACCGAAAAAAAAATTGCCAACACGCCCGTGATTTCGTGAACCATGAACGCACGCACTTCATCCCGATTAGGGACCCGCGGATCGTTTGTTATCTGGTGCCGCCCAGGAGCCTCGGAAGCGTAAATCTGGCGTCCATTTCCGGAAACATTCACCGGGAAGACGTACCTTTACCGGTGACTGTGGTTGTGCCCCACACACACGCACACACACACACATAATCAGCCCCGTCTCTGGCTAGGCTGGGCCACAGCTAATTGATTGATGGCCACTGAGATTGGCCACCAAGTAGGCCCCCGGACAACGGCCCAAAAAGGCCAGACCGAAGCCAGTTTCGGTTGCCCGGTACCACGCTAAGCGCTTCCACTTTTTGGCACGCCGCGTCGTATCACGAGCCACGGCATGCGCATGCGACCACCGTATGTCCGTACGGTCATACGTCCCACTACCCACTCCCCCCCTCCCAGACGCCATAATCAATCATCATTATGCTTACTCGAAGGCAGCGGAAAAGCATTATTGGTTTATAAATCCATCAGCAAACAGATGGAAGCGGACACCCGGCAGGAGCAGCAGCAGCAGCAGCAGCAGCCGCAGTGAGGCTGATGCGTGTTGCTGCCGGTCGGTCATGATTTAATTGTCGCTATTTGACGGCCGCGGTATCGTCACGGCACAGCAATGAATGTGATACTCCCCGTGAGTGCAGTAAGGCGATTATGTTACAGATACGATTTTCTTTTTTTCGTTTTCTTTTGAACCGCTTTAATGATTGCTTAATGCTATCAGGCCTGGCCTGGCTACGAAGTTATGAATGCATAACTGATTTAAAATAATGTAAAGCCAGCAACTTTTCCCGGGCAAGCATTGTATTAAATTACGTGGATGGATCAAATAATTGTATCCAGCGCATCAAATTTCATTTTATACTTTGCTGCAAAAATGTAATTTTGCTCAACTCGTACACTGTCCGGCGCTCGGCTTTTCCTTTGTGCTACGGGAATATCGGACAATGTGCTCCCGCCAGCCATCGCTACCTGGATCCGTCCATTAATTCGATCGAAGCCATACGGACTGCCACACTGGACACAATATCGTCATCATCCTCTTGAACTCTGGCTTCGGTTGGGAGCTCGACCGGTCGCTTGCAGCATAATTCATCGCTTGCTTCAGTGCGTGCGTCGGTGCCGGTGGTGGGTTGATACCGAACACCGTATACACCTTCGTCATTCACGCTCTTCATCATCCGTCCACCACCATCACACCTCCGTTCTCTCTCTCACACACACACACTGGTTGGCAGTAATGATTTTCAATGTGGCGCCCTCACTGGCACACCCCTGCCGGACCCTTGATCGTGCGAGCCAGATAACGAATGAGCTGGAAATGATTGTTTGATTTATGATTTTGACATGAACACTCGCAACCCCAACCCAAAAGCACAGACTGACCGGGCCCACCACGGACGGTGTTACCGTACGCAGGGAGGGAAGGGTGCTGGTGCTGAACATGATAGGGAACATAATTCAATTACAGCAGCACCAGCACCAGCAACACTGCAGCGTTGGTTCGCATTCCACGCCCGCACGACGTGATTGACGATGTTGTGGCTCCGCTCAAGCGCCTACGATGAGGTAGGAAGCAAGGGAAACGAAGGGAAAGGGAGGGAGGGGGGGACTGCGAAAGGGGAAGTACCGTATAATGACGACGGAATGCTTGCTAAAAGGATTTTTCGCCGCGCGCGTGTGAAGCAACCGTATGCTTTATGCTGCTTTTAATCTTCCGTTGCTCATCGGCGCAACCGGCACGGAACGGTCCGCTGGTCCCTCATTTCATGGCTCATCGAATGGCGGGCATCGGTCAGTACCAGCAGGAACCAGGAAACCGAGAAGGATGACTCGTTCGCTTCAATCTCATTTGACGATGGAATGGCGTTTGATCGATGCATCGATAGGAAGTCGCTTCGATGCCTTTTTGTGCTCCCAAGCGGTTGCCGGAAATTAGCAGACTGATGGGAGGCAGGGGGGGGGGGGGGGAGGGAAGCAAATTGCAATACTTGGCCACCTTCAGTCTAGTCCCGGTTCTGGTACCCTTCGAAAAGCCATCATCACCTCGGCCGGCTCTTGATTATCGGAGTTTGAGGCGAAAAGCAAAGTGTTGATGCTGCTCGATGCTCTGTACGTATCTCAGCGCATAAGACACTGATTTCCGGTTCTCCCCGGGGAGTTGGCCGTTTCCGGTTGGCCAGCGAAGCCGAACTCCCGGTGGCCGATGAGCCGAAGTTTAATAAATCCGGTTCGAAACTACTTCGACGAGCTGCGACGAGGAAACTCATTAAACTACCATCACTGCCAGCGACCATCAGTGGCCATCGCGCCGATCATCATCATGGTGTGTGTGTGCTTTCGTGTGTTTCATCTCGGAGCGGACATCCCAGGTTCTGGCAGGATGAGATCTTGCGACTTGAAAAGTGGACTTTTAAACAGTTCACCACCATCATCATCATCATCATCGCTGCTGTCGTCGCTGTCGTCGTTACCGTGGTTGCTAATCTTAAAATCAATTTCCCTTTGGTCGCGGTAGTTTGAAAACTTGGAGCTGGAACTTGGTCCATCCGTTCGCTCGGTCCGGTGGTGGACCTCAATCAGCCTGTTTGTCTAATGGACCTCCTGCTGCCAGCCGGTAGCAAGTGAATTATGGATGACTTCAAGCGTCGCTCATTCCTTGCAAAAACCTCCCATTCCTTCGAGTAGTGCATGAAGACAGGTTAATGAAGGATTTAAACAGGATTCAGCGTGTCGCGTGTTGTGTCAAATAGTGGAAAGGAGAAGGATAATAGCAGCATCAAGAACAGCGCCGAGCGCCTATTTCGTTGTCTGTTACGCTCACCGCGAATCGCTGTGTCAAGCGTGATTTGTCCTCGGTTAATACTCCCCCAACAGTGAGCCGAGTTGAATCCCTTTTCTCGACAGTCTTTCCCATTGCCCGGTCGAAAGGGTGGTTGACGCGCAAATTAAACCCTCAAAAGCATCCCCCGCCCCCACTCCATTCGGCTGGTGATCGGTTTCGTCGTGCAGCAGCAACCCGTAAGGCCGGTAACCGGTCCGGTGGTTTTGCTTTTGGGGGTAAATCACGACCCAAATGATCCTTGCCCGGCGGGACTCTCGGGTTTCTCGGAAATTATTCGACCTTCGTAGCCGGCACCACACTTGGCACATCTTGGTAACTGATTCGGAAGGAAGATACGGAACCCACGACGGGGTTCATGACCTAGCGACCCGCATATCTTTCAGGGTTAACACCCTGCCACCTCCCGGGTCCCGGGCTGGTAACCGACCGATCGGTGGTTAACACGATGGCGCGCACGTACTTTTGCCAGTGTTCCTCTCCGTTCCGTACTGTCGGTGGGCATTCGGCCTTTTGCCGATTTTCAAACCACCGGCAGTGAAGCGTGCGGCGTAAAGAATTCGAAACCGGATTATGCGGGTTCTTTAATTAGTTATGCTCCGTCATGGGTTTACAGTTGACCCCTTTTTTTTTTCTTATGCTGACATCGTGCAGCGTATTTGATGATGCAAAACGGAAACCCGGAGTGAACCGCGATCGATTGGTGAATGGAGATGAATGTAACGAGCAGCGCCATAAAACCCCCCGCGGGGGTCGTTTAAAGGGGATGGAAAAATGCGGCGGAATATTACGACTTCAACGTGTTTCCGGTGCACTACGCCCGGAGACTCGCTTGTGCGTAAAGTATAAAGTACATATGTTTTGGTGGATTTATTGTGAAATTCATTCGCTTACATTTACGGGGGGGTTTTGGTTAATTCGGGTCCAAAAAGGCTTATTTTTCATTCTGCTCCCTGCAGCCGAGCGTATAGGACGCGCTAGCGCTTCTTCGTGCTTGGCCAGTTAACCGTGTCTCGTGGTGCCAGTGTGTGTGAGTGTTGTTATTAAAGTGATCCTGTACCGTCGACGATTCCAGCACGGTTCCCCACGACCGTGCTGCTATCTGGTGTGTACTGTAAGTGTTTTGTGCCAGGATTCAATCGCATGGCACGCCTTAGCGTAAAATCTTACACTAAGCGTGTCCCGTTAGTTTCCTGGTAGTGTCGGTGTGTTTGTGGCACGTAGCGTCAGGCGCTAGCGCGTAATCGCCTTACGCTCTGTTCCTGCTTCGTTGCGTGCGCGTAGTTAGGGGGTCATCGTTCGTGGAGATCTGGCCTTGATCGCCGATAGCCACCACAGGGTGACCCATTTTTGTTAGTAGTTTGGTGTTTGTTTTTTTTTTTTAGTAATAATTTTGGTAGTGTAGTTTCGGATTTTTGTTTTTCCACTTTGTATTGTCGTCTCACTCCTTCCTCACCATGGAGACTGTCGACGGGGCCTCGTGTGCCCCGGAGGATGGTTTCACGGTGTATACGGGGAAGCGAAAGAACGACAGACTGTCGTCGCCCCCACCCGCCGCAAAGAAAACGGCGCCCGCCACTATAACGGCGACGCCAACCGTGATGATCAACCGTGCACGAGCATACCCGGCGTCCGGTAAGGGTCCATTCACCGTATTCATCATGCCCCGTGAGGTCCCTCTCGACACGCTGGCGATCACGCGTGCCTTAAAGGCGGCGTACAAGTCAGTGTCTGACGTGTTTCGGGTGAAACCGAACAAATTGCAGGTCACCGTAGGGGACCGGATGCAGGCCAACGCCATTGTAGCCGACCAGGCTTTTACGTCCCGCTACCGGGTATACATCCCCGG
>NC_064874.1:74681056-74728556 GCF_943734745.1 Anopheles darlingi | reverse complement strand
TTGCCAAATGCGATAGTCGAATACCGCCAAGGAGATAGAATACCGCCCAAGGTGCGATAGCCAATAGCGATGCCGGAAGATCGATGAGGCGCCCGCCTCCGAAGCGTCTCCACGCGATCTACACCGCCCTTTATCCGTCACCAGGCCAGCTAGTCTGGCATTTTTGTTAACTAGGCTTAAGATTAAGTTTAATCACCGAGTCCCCCCGGTATAAGGGTTCCAGGGCAGGAGGAAATGCCTGCTTACTTTACTTTACTTTATTCTCCCTATTATCTTAATAAATACGGCTCCGCCCGTAAGTTACCAACAAAAAAAAAAAAAAGGCTTATTTTTGACGATTTTAAGTGAAGAAACCATTAAACTTTATTTTTATTAAAAATAATGTCATATTAAACTGCAACTTTTAAAGAATATTTGGTTCTATTTTGGGAAAGATTTGATCAAAACTACGTTCATGGCATCCAATCTAGAACGGCAAGTTTGCTAAAATGTACTTTTTGCGGTGCCCATCGTAGCTACCCATCGTAGCTGCCGGGTCATCTGAAATATACAATTGAATATTCTTTTGTTAAATCATAAATTTATCCAAGTAGAACCGTTGAGTTTATGATGAATTTTCCATGTTTTTGGCTTTTGTCAGATTTTTGAAGATGAAAAGTGATGCTTTTTTCGATGTTGCCTCAAAAAACTAGCTTTACATAATTATTTAAAAAAAAAGTATCAACAATTTTCATACAAACTTGACGGGGTTACCTGGCAAATAGTGTACAGGTTGTGAGTTCAAAATTTCAAATCGATCGGTTCAGTAGTTTTTATGCTACGATGGGTACTGACTGAAAACTAGATAGATCAAGCCTTGTAGAAAGGCGGATTTTCAAAAATCAATATCTTCGACAGTTTTGCTTCGATCGATCCCACAATTTTACACAATACTCTTGAAAAGATCAGCACTAATAAAAAATGAGTAAAAAGTAAATACGAAGAAATAAAATAAGACACCGAAGTCCCCCCCTAAAGCATCTGTCCTGATGAAGCTCATTTCGAATCAAGAAAATGTCTTCCGTAAAATTCATTTCCTTCACCATACATACCCAAAACAAACTATCATTAATTTAAATAAATGAACTACCGGTGCAAATTGATTCTCCAATACCTCAAAATGCCCTCAGGTTGACGTTTGAAGTCTGCTTCATTTCGTTCGGCTACTCAAACACACCTGAAGCCCACTGTCAATCAATCATCGAATCCAGGCGGGCTTGAAGCTCGGTGCTCTAAATTCTCTGCAACCGATCTCGTCCTGAAAATGCGTCAAACGTGGTCATCGGTACACGCTTTGTAGACATCCAACTCCTGTACCGGAGCCGACTTCACAGCAAATCCCACACTGTTGAGCAAATTGAAATTACCGGCCGGAGAAGATAAATCACCATCATCAATTAGGGGAGAAGGAGGTCACAGTGTTCATCGTCGAAAGAGAGAGAGAGTTGCTATGTTTTCCGATTTTGCTGTTTTCCCCTTCCCCTTTTCACCGTTTTCTTGCTGACCTCATTATGCTCCGGTAATATTTTTAGGAACACTCTCTCGATGCATTTCTTTGCTGCAACCTCAAATCGGTCACGTTGTCTCTGGGTTTCCGGTTCCTGCTAGCTAGAATCACACGCGTCATCACATGAACTTTAACACACAAAAAACCGCTCGCTTTTCGCTTCTCACACACACACGTGCGCGCGCTCCGAGCTAAGACAGGACAAAAGTGAAGCAGCTTCCTTTCAGCACATGATACCGGGTGGGATGTGGAATCACTCCCGCCACCGTGACTACTTTCAATTGTCTACGAGATCAGACGACGATGCTGGTTGCACGTTCGCGAAAGAGCAAAGGTTTCGGTCTGGTCCATCCGACCGTCGTTGGCTACAGTGGCCACCGAGTGGCCCGGCAAAGTGGACGACGCGTGGACCATTCCATGTTTGCCACTTTATTTTTCTCTTGTTTCTCCGCTGGACCGGAAACCCGGGTGCACGAGGGCGTGTGATCGACTACCCGGGATGGGAGCATATTTTTCGGGAAAACTCACTCGCCACCCACTCACATCCCGCCCTGCGCGGACGCATCCAATATGGTTGTTTTCTGGCACTGGATTGTTGCGTCGCTGGCATCCGGTTCTGGTTCGGTGCTGGCGTCCGAGAAAGTTAAACGAAAATAATGAGCCAGCCAGCGGAAGAAGCAGAAAACATATAATAACATAGATGGAGAGCGTTTGCTGCGACCCACCCCCCCCCCCCCCCTACTGCCCAGTCCAGGGCCCCGCTCTTTAATAAAAGAAAACAAAAACCACACCGCGGTTGTCTCGAGCGGAAAGCACAAATAGCCATTTCCGCACGAACTGCACGCTGCAACAAATTGATGCGATTTTTTATTTAATTAATTCCACTTAGTGCTTGTTTATTGCACAAAAATGTCATCAAGTGGAGTGGTCGGTGTGTCGGTGCTTCTTGCCGACTATCAGAAATTCGGTAGCAGCAGCAGCAGCAGCAGCAGCAGCAGCAGCAGCAGCTTGATAATGTTTGCTACTTTTTGCGTCCATGCTGCCGTGGTTCGATAACAGTTTGGTGTTTCGCTGTGCAGGACCGCATCGAGAACGGAGACCAGCTTATATCTTAATCCGACCTGTCGTTCGGTGTACCATGTGTAGGGTGTTTTTTTTTTTCGTTATGTTAAAAAGAAACATTTTCTTGCCCAACCGGCGCAATGCTGGATGCAATTTATTT
This sequence comes from Anopheles darlingi, assembly GCF_943734745.1. Classification (NCBI taxonomy): domain Eukaryota; kingdom Metazoa; phylum Arthropoda; class Insecta; order Diptera; family Culicidae; genus Anopheles; species Anopheles darlingi. Next base: position 74,725,788 of record NC_064874.1, on the reverse strand, counting down.
TGAAAGGCTTGCCGGACCGGGAGAAACCGAGACGATTTGCAGCAACGGAAATTCTCAGCTAGCCGGGATGGATGCAAAAAGGCACGCAACGCGCCACGGAACACGAACTCGACGCGACGAAAGAACGTTGATTGCTTTATTTTGCTGCAAAGCAAAGCACGTTCCATTCCGTTTGCCATCTTTGAAGGCGATGTCTTCGTGCCTCCGTGCCTCCGTGCCTCTAGAGAATGCGAGTGCACCATGCGCAAAGTGCAATTTTGATTGCTACCTCCAGCAATTAATTTATTGATCGCATATTTTACTCACTTCGCCGCTTTTTTTATGAAGTCATGTCTGCGTCTTGCTCGATGGCTTTAAGCTCGTCGACGGCTCCGTGGCGGTGGCGTCTGGCGTTTCATCAAACTAATATCTGTTCCACATAAATTAAACGACGAGAAGCATGAAATATCGTGCGTCTTCGTCTACCATACCACCGACACCGGTCGCACTGTCACAACCCAACATTCCGTGAATAAAATGACGTTAATGCTTATCGGATGCCACGGTTGTCATGCCGTTTAGTTCCGTCTTTTCCTTTTTTTGTTGTTATTCCTCCAAAGCGAAATCTCTGGCGAAAGGCCTCTGGGTGTTCCCGAGGGATGAATGGTGAATCGGCGCTTTCAGTCATCATGAGGTCGCTGTTAATGGAGCGGTCGTAAAACAAAATATTATTCCGACGACAGAATCAATTAGACGCCGTTCCTGCGCCGCTGCTGCAGTACAGCAGTTTCATCGGCGAACCATTTTCAATAATTGGGTTAACCTCTGCCGGGGTATAATAAAATCCCTCTTTTCGTTGCTCACTGAAACAAGCGCTTTGCGAGGAACGGGAACAACGTTAGAGAACCGTCATGCTGGCGGGACTTGTTTTCATGCCACCCACCTTCCCCATCCGGAGTATAAGAGGGCGCGCTCCACCATGTGGCATCATTAAACCTTCTTTGTTTCGAGTTGTTGTGACGTTAGGAAGAGAGAGAGCAGGAGAGGTTGAAAGATAAAAAAAGAGAGAGAGAAAGAAAGCAAACACACAGCCGTCATTTGCAAGTATGTGTCCATTGGATGGCCAAGGATGTGTTTGCTCTCCAATTCCTGGACTTGCATTCTACCAGCCGAACGCCAAAGGCCAGTCTTTATGGTCAACGGTTTTGCGCTTTTTATGAAGCAGTCCTGCTTTCTGGTTTCTGGAATCGTTCGATCGCTCGTTGCCACGCCATTCACTGGCGCTTGTCAATACTTGGGTATTATTTTATGTGCGCCTGATGGAGGCGCCTGGTGCTTGATGGAGGCGCCTAGTACCGTCGTCCGTACCGCGTGGTGATGTTGATCATTCTTTTAGTGTCGCGAAAGCAAATTGGTCTTTCACCGAGGCGAAGCGACAAAAAAGCGACCAAGCCAGACCAAATTGGTGCCGGACAAATGAGAGCCGGGAAAAGCAATACCGTCCGACCGACCATCGACCATCTGGCCATCTGGTGCAATAGATTTAATGGTCCATTAAGGAATCGACCAGCGACCGTGATGTGGATTCTCTTTGCTTCCAGCTTTTTTTCCCCCCCAATCCCCTATTAAAAGGAAAGAATGTTGTTTTCAAATTCGAATCAAAATAAATTGCTATTGCAGCACGTCCGCTTTTCGGACGAAATACATCATGCTCATGAAGCATTTCATCGAAATGGAATTATTCAATTCCATGTTTGGGTATTTTGCAATGAAATTTGTTGGGAAAGTATTTGCACGACAGATTTCATCTATTAAAAATGCATACCGGACCCTCTTTATTCAAATTCCATTTGCAGTGCGCAAATGCAACAGATAGGATTTTTATTGCGAAACGTTAGACGAGTTTTTCCGTAAATGGACCAAAAAAAGGTGGGCTGTGAGCGAGAGAGAGAGCATGAGCGGAACCAGTAACAAGATAACTTCATTTCCGATGAGCTGTTACCGTCGATCGCTAGTTGAATTAGGGGTGCATGCATGACGCTTTTTACACTCAATTGCACCCCCGGGCGAGTGCGAGATGAATCGTACCGTTCGACCAGACCAGACACCCCCGAGGAGGGGACCGTTCGGCGGATGTTAGATTCAATTATTCAGACATCGAAAAACCACACGGCCCTTGCCGGTGTCTGACGGCTGGTGATAGTTAGAGAGAGAGAGAAAAAACTGCTTCCCCTCAGTAGCGAAAAACAGATAGCGAAGGTGAACGACGCACCGCAACCGCAACGTTGCTGTTTAATCCACAGCGTCCCGGTGCGTTATGAATTCGATAAAGCCACCGGCTACCAGGATCGGTGTGACAGTCAATTGACAACGTCACTAACAGCCCCGAACAGCGACGGCGCGATTGGTTGGCGTGGCATGTTGAAAATAATGGTTTTTCACTTCCTGCTTTTTTTTGCTTTATTGTTTGCCTTTGAAAGGGCGCTATTCTAAGCGCAATTCCGACCACAAACAACGGTGCCGCATGGTGCGAGTAGCTGCATCGGGAGCATGGTTTCATGTTATCCATATGCCACATCGCTTATTTATCTCGTACCGAAAAAAAAAAACAAATGCGACTCCTAACATACGACCGACCGAACAAAAGCACACGCCACTAACACTCCCACCCCGGGGGGCGGGTATCCCTCTAACTGAGTATATCTCCAATTTGCGCTGTCCCCCCCTTCCCCCTTTTGAACTGCACGATTGATGCAATATTTATTCAAACTCACCATTTTGGTGCAGCTGCAGTCGCTGTCGGGTCTGGTGTCGAACGGGTGCACCCTTCCAGACAGGTGCACCGGATGATGGAAAGATCGAGACGTCAGCGAGCAGCGAGTAGATAGCAAATACCGAAAATAAAAAAATTGCCAGCTAACGGGGAGACTAAATTCGATTTGCACGCTTTCCCACATTTACCTAACCCCCCCTCGGGTACCCGGTACCCGGTCGATCGACCGACATGCTCTGCTTGCCAGGTGGACTCGCATCGCAACTCCGTTTGCCGAGTGCCGGGCCATATTTGACTAAATAATAAATTTCATTTTATCCTCGTACCGCTCGAAGGCTCTGCTACCTCTGGCATACATTGTATGCTCGTCGTGGTGGTGGTGCGCCTCCGGTCCGGCAGCAGCAGCAGCCGCTCCGGTTCATACCTTATACGATCGATCAACGGTGTCAATGGTGTTGGCGTCGGTTATGTGAAAGTGGTGAGAGTGAGCATTGTTGGAGCTCTCTACTCGATTTGACGCATTGCCGGTGAAGTTTTGGGGAGCGCATTATGCGATGTTCGGCGCTGGCTTGGAACTTACCAAAGAAAGTGTTCAACCCCTGCTCCCCGTTCCTGTTTTGCAAACCCACACACACACACACACACCACCTCAATCGATGAAGTGAAGCAGAAGGTGCGAATGGTGCGGTGGATGTGGATGTGATGTTTCAATTCCAAATAACATGGAGGCAAAAAAACGGGGAGCGCAAGAAAGAAAGAAGGACCCTCCCCCGGAATAATGGTAGCAGAAACGGTTGAGTGTCTTGCTTACCTTTATTATTTATAGTTTATAGTGGCCCCAGGCATCACCGACACCGACAGTTTGCTGGTGCAAGTCCGGTCACCGGATACCAACCGGAACAGGAGGTGGAACCTGACAAAGCTTCGGGCAGGGAGGGAACGGGGCACCAAAAATAACAGGAAGTAAGCGTCGTCAAACTGCACTCAAGCTCTGGGTTCTGGTGTCGGTCGAGCGAAGAGGGGCGCCGAATGGCGATGGCGGAAATACAAACTGCAGCAAAATGCAAACCAAACAGGAATTGCAGCAACATAAATTGAAAAGTTTGTTTTCGATCCCCTCACCGTTCGCTCGGTCGTATGCAGCCCACTGTTGGATGGCGGCACGGTGCAAGCTGATTAAGGGGCCGATCAATTGAACGAAAATCTAGCACGCGCCCCGACCAGCAACGCACACACACACACACAAACACGCAGTTAGCTCGGATATCCATTTATTGCTTTTTACGATTGGAAAAGTCACTCTTGAGGCGTGCGGCGCCGAGCACGATCTGCGCCGGTCACCAATCATTTGCCGAACAAATATGTTGTGGCCCTATCTCTCTCTCTCTCTCTCTCACTCACTTTCCTCCCCCCTCCTTTTGAATGGAGGAACAATATGTGCTACGATAGTTTAATGGCGTAACTTTTCCACTCACAATACTCGGAACCACCACCGCGTACATTCATCGAATGGCAATTGATTTGAGTTTATTTGCTTGGAGTAGCAGCATGTACCGTGTGCGTATGTGTGTGTGTGTGTGGGTATAAATTTATTAAAAATACATTGAGGTTATCGGGTTTCAAATCAAACTACCATCGATTACAGCGCTGCACTCGATAGCCTATCCGCTGTGTGTGTGTGAGAGACTGAAAACGATGGAGATTGTAGTGAAGGATGCAATGTTTAAGGTACCTCTTTTAGATCTAGACAAACACAGTCCCGATGTTTGTAAGTTTGTTTAATGTCCTGTTGATAAGCCAAGCTCTTCACAAGCTTTTCAAATACTTCAAATATAGCTTTGAAGAGCTAGTGATTGGTGTTTTCCTGATCGAACACCGAAATGCAATGAACAGTAATGAATTCTAGCATTTTTGATAACCACTACATAAGCGGCACTTCTGGCAACATTGTGTAGCGCCATGATGGATTGACATTATTTCCCTTCAAAATTAAAAAAAAAAACCAATCATCAGACTGAAGTGCATAAAACATCAGCGAACCGGTTCTTTGCTATTCCTACATTTCTGATCAAATAATCAAAACCGTAAACGATAAACCAAAGAAAAAAGAGGGCGCAGCAGGGACCACAATGTTGTTCGTGGCCGGGTTTTTGGGAGCCGCGACTTCTTTTTGCCACCGGAATGGACCGGTGGATGAAAATTCGATTGCCAATCCGGAATAATCTCGTTTCCGTAGGCAGAAATGCGTTATGCAAGCGTTCCCTCCTCCCCCCCGAATTCCTGTTTATCGGTCACCGTCACCGGTTGCGCTTGAGTGCACCCAGCGTGCACTGGGCGAGCGATATTTTTCTATCGTTTTTCAAAAGAATTAAATATTGACATTTGTCACGAACGGCTGGCAGTAGTGTTGCCGTTTCGCGCAACTTGGCGCAACTACGCCTTTGAAACTCATGATTCCTGCTGGATGCATTCAGTTGCGATATTTTATAAAAAAAAAACTCATCGCTTTTGGGCAATTTCAGTTGATTAATAATTTAAAAAGCCTGGATGTGTGTGAGCGAAAAGGGAAGGTTGGAAAGGGAAATAAAATAATACACAGCCGGATGTTGAATTCAAAATGATCGATGCCGAATCACCTGGAACTCGTCTCATAAATCCTTGAATGCATTATGCAAAAGTGCATTAAAACGGCTTCAGAGCAAAACTCTAAACTGAACAGTATTACTTCCAGAAACAAGTCCACAAACGAAACCATTTCCTAACCAGCATTGCCCAGCCAGCCGAGAACCGAGCCACCGCCCTTTTCCGGGGAAACTTCCAGGAGACTAACTTGTCCTTTTTTCCCGGAGTCTATTGATCCACTCCGAACAATGGAGCGAGTAGGAAGTTGAAGGCAGCAAATTGAAATGTTAAGCTAACGCTTCGCAGCAATCGAACCACCGACCACCGGTTCTCCTCGAACCCCCGTGCTACTGGATGTAGCCCCGAGGTGGTCAATCAATGGATCCATGGGATATAGTTCCTCTCGAAGATTAGTTTCCATCAGGTAGCTCGCTGCTCGGCACCGGTATCGTATTTGGGGAAGGGCTACTGGAACAGGAACACGGCCAATGTCCGGAGGACAAACTTTTCTAGCTGCGGAAGCTGTGGAGCCTCGAGAAAAGAACCGCCTGGCTCGTGGCTGTAACCGGCAGAAGAACCGAAGCATAAGAAAGTGCATCGATCTGAGCGATGTCGAGGTCGAACTCCGACAGCAAATGGAACCCAAGTTACCGGATGGTGCAGTGGACTGGTGGAATCGAGCATCGGTCCCGAAATCATGGCAGTAGAAAATGGATTTTAAATTGTTTCAAATTGTACTTTGCTCGCACCGTTTGCGCGCCAGTCGTGTGTCTTTGGTTTTCTGTTCGATTTCTTATTCCGAACAATCTGGCCCCGGGCGTCCGTGGTCCGTGCATTTGGACATGCAATTTGTGCCCGCCGCCCGTGGTCTGTCGAAATTCGCTCGAAACCACCGTAGAATGGAACCAGAAGCGACCAGAAGCCATGGCCGTTTGGTCAAGAATCGTTATCGGATGGTCAGAACCGGGCCAGATTGCGGTTGAGAGCGATTTTTTCCCCATTTTTGCTTCAACATCTTCTTGGCTACCCGGAATCTGATTCACATTTTCCAGTTTTCCAAATGCACCTCGTGTGCCTCGGGGGAGGGTAACATCAATGCTTGCAATTACGTGCGACGCGCGAGCGTGTGTGTGTGTGTGTGTGTGGGACAAATCGAAATTTATCGGTTTCGCTTTCCATTAGTAGCGCTTCTGTGCTGCTGCTGCTGCATTCGGAATAACCATCGCTTATGCACGACCATATGTCCAGGAAATGGTCCGACAAGCTGAAACGGAAAGCAATTTCTGCCGCCGGTCAACTGGATGATGGCTGGCCGCCTGTTCTCGATTCACTTGAAATTAATTCGTTTTTTTTTTTCGCTTCCATTTGCAAACTCGTTTCAGTTACTAAATTCATCAAAACTGGCATCGCCGACAAGAACGACTATCCGCTGTACTTCGAGAAGGTCATCTACGAGGCGGACATCGACGAGAATGTGGAGCTCAATCACAATTTTCTCAACGTCACCGCGAAGACGCACGGCGAAGGTAAGTTGAACCATTACAATTAGATCTGTAACACCAATACCCATAAGCTATGTAGCGCTCGGGATGCATTTAAACTATTAAACTACTTGACGAACAATCTTAAGCATTAAGCCAAGCAGCAGAGCTGTTTGGGGGAGATAATGCAAAACGGAACAAAACATGGAGCTTAACACGCTTCTTAGCTCATCGTGATGGTGGCTTTTGGCGTTGGCCTCGCGGTTGCCAGAAGAAGCCCGGAACACTCACCGTTAATTGCATATTATTTCCGGCAAGTGGCACTGTTACTCGCGGCTGTCAAGCACTCTGGAGCACTGAGCATGCAGCACTAACTGGTAGAGCTCTGCATAGTTTCTAAAGTTTCAACCTTCGCCTAGCCACTTGTCCCGCGTACACACACACACGTGAAAGAGCCGCTGGCAAATGTTTCACAAATATTTGTGTCTTAATTTGGGATCTTTTCCCTTTTCGCTTACAATGTAAAGCGCTTACAACACCGGCACCGCCTGCTCCGTACCGGCCCCGCGTGAGTCGCGGTGATTTAGTGGCCTATTCACTGTCAAAGCTCCAGAAAGCGCTCACCGAACCACACACCGAACACCGAGGGTTCACTTCCGTTCGCCGTTTCCGTACGCGAAAACGGCAGCCACCACAAACATGCCAACAAGTTTGCTTGCCCGCTTCTGCTCTACCTCACCATCACCGGCTCATTCTCACAAGGCCACTCACCGCAGCACCCTGTAAGCACCCCGGTAAGATGGGAGGCACACGGGTAAACCTCATCCTCAGCAGCCGGTGGTGGTTCTATTCCTGGTGCCCCGTTTCTGGCGCCACATTCACCGCCAGAACCCAGTGAAGCACACACAGCGCACACAGCAGAAGCGAACAGAAGCATTCTTCGAGACCCTTGAAGTACAAGGTAAACTTTGCCAAAAAGTCATTTCACTCACTGCCTCTCTCTCTCCCCGGGTTCTCCGTTCGGTTTTGCGCGCCGGTTTTTGGTGGATGGCTGGCATACAGTACTCCTCCTATCCCGGTGGCCCATCCCCTTATACTCGGCTCGGCTCTCACGATGAAAGCGCACTTCGTTTTCGCGTGTTTTTCTTTCCCCGCTCAAAAACACCCAGCGACAGCCAGATCTCGTATCAAGCCCGCGGGCTTCGCGGAACTAAAATAAGGAAGTCAGGAAAACTCAAACAAGCACCGTATGTTGATGGTGCTGCCGGTGCCGACTCTGCTGCTACCATTAAATGCTCGACACAATTCGCCATATCGAGTGCAACGAGGAGCGGGAATGGAAAGCGCACACGGCAGCGGTTTTTACTCTTTTACAGCACACGATGATCACTAATCTTGAAACCGGCCGGCACGAAATGCACAAAACCTTGGAAACCCTTGGACCTGACCTGACGGCCGGAGAAGAACATGAAGAGAACGACGCGTAAAAGCTGCTAAAGACTGTGAAAAATCGCGTTTTTCGCGTACCTCGCGTGCGCACCTGCCACTGGCTGCGCTGCGGCCAGTTAATAGACTTCTAAGTGGATTCTCTCCTCCCGCTCGTCAGCCGCAAAACCGCAAAACGTTCTCGATTAATGCTGATGATCCGCTCATCATCTCATCGGCTGCTGCTGCTGCTGCTGCTTCTGATGATGATGATGATGATGTGTTTTATCGTTAAACAGGCTCGCGTTTCTTTGCACGTTTGCGCTGATCGCGCATTTTGCTCGCGAGCTCGCGTAAATAGAGATTCCATCCTGGGGAAGCGGTTTTTTTTTTCTTCGCTCCAAAGATTCAGGCATTCAGTCAAGCAAGCAAGCAAGCGACGGAACACGGAAGGTATGCGAGGCACATTCTCGTACCACCAGGGGAACGCAAATATTCTTCCAGGTTCCCCTTCTCCACCTGGAACGAACGGGAAACGGGCAAAAATCGCTTCCACATATGCTTTCATCGGGAGCGAGGGAGGAGTGTTTGTTGCTTCGCTCGCTCGTAATTCGCTTCTCGCATTAATGTAGAGAGCATCAAAGGGCTGGCAAACTTCAAGGAAATTTGTGCCAAGCATCCAGTTTCACCTCAAAAACCGCTTGGTTGCCTTTATCCGCATTCAATGCTACCTCTTCCCTGTTGCCACTTTGCGAGTTCTTCTTCGGCGACGACGACGACGACGACGACGACGACGACGACGACGACGACGACGACGACGACGACCACGACGACGACGACGACGACAATAGTGCCACTGTGCACTGCGTCTGGGAAGGCAAAGTTGCTGTGGAATGCATCAAATCTAATACGGTCGAGCTCCAGAAGAAATAGACTAAAATCAAGCCCCGGGCCCGTTGCTACCGCTTTGCGCAAAACCGAAAATAACTCCGAGACTCAATTTAGGAGCGGATTTCGTTCCGGAATTCCCGGCTTCGGCAGGAAACCGCTTCCAATTCCGTAGCGCACCAGCCTCCAGCTAATCGATTTGCATTCCCGGAGCTTACGTAGCTCTGCGAGCGTCGAATCAAGGACACGCGCGGTCCCGGCTGCGCACACGATGGCGACGATAACAAGAAAATACGATTCAATACGGCCACCATTACCACGAAAGGTGGCCAACAGTGTAAGGGGGGGGAGTCGGGCCGGTCTAGTTATTCCTTCGTAAGGCATTGTCGGTAAGCCCACGTAAGCAACTTAAGCGGGCTTTCGGGCTCCGGGTCGAAGGTTTGTCGTTAATTCAATAAATTAATCCCATTTTGCGTTCCCGCGAAGACGCGGGAATCTGAACGGGAAGACGCGAGGTCAAACTGTCGTGGCCTCTGGATCGGACGGAAATCGCTCTCGGCTTTCAGCTTTCAATAAGCATAACTTTACAATCGACACGCGACATCGAACCAACTTTCCGCGGGGAGAGGGGTTTAAGTGAAGTTCAGAGTCGATAGCGACCAGCGACTGGCTTAATCAGCTCGGCAACTCGGTTAATCCAGCAGAAAAGACCAGCTGCTAAAGTAATGGTGCCCGAGAGGGGAGCAGGGGGTGCATTTCTTCCGGGAATACTTCATGATCCATGCTCAAATTAAAACGTCCTCCCGGTGCCCTTTGATGTGACTTTTCCGAGGGATTGGCTTCTAAGGGAGCGACATTTCGAGCGCAAATTGAGTTCATGGTCTCCACGGGGAGGGAACTAATGGGGCCAAGTCTCGTATGCTGCCAGCACTCTCCGGGTTCGTCCTCCGGTTCGTTCGCTGTGCATGCATTCAATAAACTCACCTCCCTCCCTCCGGGGGGAATAGCTGACGAGTGGTGACTACTGGCGGCAGCTCTCTCGCTCTCTCTGCTCTGCTCTGCCGCGCCAATTTGCCTTCACTCTTTTAACGCTCCGGATTACGCTCTACGTCAATTACCCTCCAAACCACGGAACGTCAAAATCTGATTAGCTTGTAAAAAGCTCATTAAGATTAGCGAGAGATTACGCGCTTCGTGCTGCCGAACGTGCCGCTCCAGTTCCACTCCAGGCAAGTGCCAGCAGTACCAGTCCACTGGGGACTGTTTTGCTGTAAGGTGCGCTGTTTGGATTCACGAATTCACGGAGCTGTTTTCCCAAAAGTGAAATTCATGAAACCATTCAACCAGCACGAGCACGATTGACCACATCCAACGGAACACTTGAAACCACACGAGCAGGGAAGGGAGGCGGCTTCAATAATGTAACAATGAGTCGAGAACGGAGCTGCTGCTGCTTTCATTTCACCCCAAAATAGACGTATTCGACTCCGTGCAGGTATTCGCCACCGGAAATTCGCTCTCTCCTTCTCTCCCTCTCTCTCTCGTTCATCACTTGTTCATCACACGAGACCTTCCTGCAGCCGGAGTATCTCGATTGCCTTGCCTTGTGGATTGGTACTTCAGAATGAAATTGTTGGCAACAAATTAAATTTACTTTCGGCCTGGCTTTCGCCCTTACACTGGAAGTGCTCCGGTAAACCATGCGCAGAGTAAATAAGCTTCAAAGGGGAGCTGCTACATCGGGAGTTGTTCACCGAAAGCCATCCAATTAGCCATCCGCCGTCTCGTGTGGGTGAAGCTGCTGACGGACACGAATTCCCTTATGTCCATCGTGCAGTGAAGCGAAGTGCTGCAGAGTGCTCCGGACCAGCGGTTCTGATGTTGCTTATCAACTATGTATGAACGGAACGCCGGTGTGTACGGGTACCAGTCACCACCTAACCCACCTCCGAGCTTCCGGTTTCAAACCGATCACGGGCTACAGGACAATTATGATGTACCCGTCTTGATGGTCCTGTCCGACCAAGGAAGGTGCACTTCTCGGCAACTACCCACACTCCCCGGGGGCTTAACAATTGGAACAATCACATCACAGCCTCGTCGTCGTCGACCAGATCGATTAAAAGGAATGGACCGGAGAATGGAGTGGTGAGTTGCCAGATTGTGAAGTACAAAGCGTGAAGAATGGATATTGATGGTAAGGTTGAGGATCATCCAGGCTCGACATGACGATACAACGTTACACTCCGGCGCTGGTTGTTCGGATGGTTTAAAGCATCCTGAACCTGAACAGCCAAGTCCTTTCAGCATCGATGTATGTGTGTGGGTGCAGCTGTTTCGTCCGTACAACCAACGACGACGACGCCATGGAGAGGAACTGAAATTTTAATTAATCTAAAAGCAAATCTGCTTCATCTTCTTGCCGCCTACTGAAGCCATGTGTTGATTCCGACGACAACGACGACGACGACGACAAGGATGAGATTTGCACAAGCAACTCCTCAACGAACTCAAGGGCTAAGGGTAAGGGGCTGTGGAAAGGGGGGCAACTCCCTAAACACAAATTCTTAATTAGTTTCCTACATGCTACCGCGCTACCTGAATATACAGGTCCTTCCGGTTTTACCGGTTCCGGAACTACCTTCCCGTCCCCAGCTGCTACGACATCAAATCCCAGCGCCTCTCGGCAGTTCATTCCGCGAAAAGCGGTCCGGGAAGTTTCCGAGGGCCACACATCAACCAACCACACAGCACGCAGTGTGCCACTCCCGGAAGAAAGGTCCCCTTCTGAAGGTTCCTCTTCCGTCGAAACCGGTACACTGTGCTCCGTGTCGAGTATTCAAATGACGAAAAGAAAAAGCCGCATATACCCGGCCCCGTAACCGGGGCTGCGTTTTGTAAATAGTAACCCCCCGCCAAGAGTAGAACAACAATTTGACTCACGACAATTTGAGTTGACGTACATCATGGTGAGGAATGGTACCCGAAAACCCCAAAAACCGTAACCGAATAGCATCCTTACCCCGTTAACAGTCTGCTGATTGGAGCGCTAGCGATCGCCTTTCTCTCTCACGCTTACAATTTCATCTCGATCTTCATTAGTCGACCCCGAAAACAACCCAAAAGCTCATAACACACCCAGCATTCCAAAACCATTCCACCAGCGCGGCGATGTCGTCGTCGTCTAGGCGCCGGTTCATAATCCAAATCGAGACCTTTCCCCCCACCGAAATCCACTTCCGGTGGCACCACACAAATTATTACAAATACTACCCTCGAAAACCTCACGAAATACAGTCACAGAACTAGCAGCAGCCACAACGTTACCGGATTTCGAGCCAAAACCGGAGCTCCTCAGCTTCTGTTGGCACTTCCGGAGCCGGAGTTCTTCCGGAGTATCCGCACCGCACGCCTCGTGGTTCGTCGCCACCGAAGGAAGGGGTTATTCTCGCAACCGGGACGCACCGTGATGGTAGAAGAAGTAGCATTCTTTCGAAGCCCGTCTTCTCGCAAACGCGAAACGAAAACGCAGAACGACCGGAATCCGGAATGACTTTCTCACCCCGGGACAAATCTCGACTTACGAGTAGATTAAGCGTTATCGTCCGCCCAAAAAGGGAGTGTCTCGGAAAGTGGCCACCACTAAGACGATCACGACGACGACGGAACGACGTACTTACACTGACTAGCCCCGCCAACCGAAATTGCTGTACAGCACTGTACGGGCACTGTTCCGGAAAAGCCGTCGGTACACAGACGATAGATGACAGTAGCTACCGGCGTTCCTCGGATTAGCGCTACTCGGTGTCTCTCTCTCTCTCTCGCTTTTCTTGTCTTCTTTTCCTGCTCTCTCTCTCTCTTTCCACTGCTGCTCACACCACGAGACGGTTTGTGCGAAAGTTTGTAATTACGAGGAATGTTCGGTGGTCCATGAGGTGGCCGGGCACCTAACCGTAGGGTTTGAGCTTGGGTTTTCCTCCATCATTTTATCCCCCTCCACGCTCCATCCTTTCCTTCCCAAAAGTCGTCGTACAAAACGATGTGACGATGGGAGATTAGTGTGTGTGTGTGTGTGTGTCTGTTGGAGTAGGACCCTTGGACACTCGGGGCTCTTTGTTTCGAGCTCCGGGAGACGAGTAGAGTAGCTCTCTACCGCCGTTGTCGCGGTCTGCGGTTTTGCGCGAACGACACAAACAGCACATGGACACATCATAATTCTCCACAAAACCCGGCGGCTTCATTCCGGTGGACTTCATTTGTACTGCCATTACTACTACTACTACGGCGACTCCTGCTGCTACTCCTGCTGCTACTGCTGCTGGCGAAGTATTAATGAAATGCAAATGGCAGCGAAACCAAACAGAGCGCCGGATCTGGTGTTCGGTTGGATGGCAGCAAACATTGAGCTTTGGCTTGGAGTAATCAGTGCCAGCGCTGGTACGCATCGCGCGGTGCCTTCTGGTTTTAGATATACGGTGCACACCAGCGCAAATCTCGGCACAAAACACACACACACACACACGTGCGCTCCGTTGCCAAACATCATCAACATTTGGCATCATTAATCATGAGTTGAAACAAATATTTACAACGGAACGCGGCTTCATAAACACCTACAACAACTGCGCCGTTGCTCGGTCCCGGAAAAATTAACGATCCGTGCGTCAGCGACAGGCACAGAACGCTGTGCCGGTGTTGGTCGGGTTTCCTTTTTTTTTTTTGGTGCAAATTTGTTAAAACCCACTTCCTGAATGGTGCTGAATCAGCACCTCGGATCGGTCCAAAAGACGATCATTATCCATACATACATGCCGCTTTAAGACGCCTTTAAAGCTTACAAGAAGGATGGTGCACATACTAAAACCCCACCTCGGGCCTCGGTTCGGGTTGTTTTGGTTTTGCTCCCAATGCTTTCCGGTGCTTGGAAACCTTCAATTTTCCGGCAACCCCCTTTCGTTGTCTCCTGTTCGGGTCATTTGGGGTTTGTGTTTTGTTTCCTTTTCCGTGCGCTCCCTTGTCCCTTGGGAGGGGTCAAGGGGAATGGCTCGGGTTCCAGGCTGTTATCAGCCCGCGGTGTTACCGCAACTATTTTCCGGATCTCCGGCAGCAACGAACAACGCCGAAAAGCTGTTTGTTTTCTCACTAACCAGCCAGACAGTGCGGCGAGCGAAACTTAAACTAACTCCTGGTCTGGGCTGCCGGGCGCTGGCTGTTGATTTTGCAATGGCCAAAAACAACAGCCACCCCCGGATCACGGAATGTATAGCCCGATGTGACCCAGGAAACTAGTGACCCGATTTGTGCTTCCGGCTGAGAATCCGGAATTCCAGGAACCGGGTCCTGGCGGGATCCTTGACAGCTCGAGGCTATTTACGTAAGACACTCGCTCGGCCACGCTGTACCTCATTTAAATGTTGTGGACAGCTCGCTCCTCCTGTTAACACCACCTGCTGGGCGAGTTCCTAACACAACAGAACCCACGTACACACACACACACACACACACACATGCACACCACAATTAACTCAAAGATGTGGCACTACGAAGCGTCTTTTCCGTGAATTCCGTATTACGTCTCCGCAGATGGCTCCAGGCACAGGGTCCGGTCCGGTCATTACTGCATCCAGCGAGGGATCAAAACAGAGGATGCGTTGTTAGGTGTTGAACCACTCCGGTGGTTCTTCTTTCCCGGAACACTACTCTATTCCGCCGCATATATGTTAATGTTGTTGTTGTTGAAGGCTACCTCAATTTCGGGCACCAACACCACCGAGGAGTGCGGCACTCACCTCAGCAAAGCCAGCCTGTCAATTAACACCTTATCAACAGGACGCATGCCCTGCGATGGCTTCCCGGAACACCAGCTCTGGAAGGACCTTCTGGTCCCTTCTCACCACAAACATCACATTTTGACAATTTAATCAGTGAACCAAGTGAAGAAGCTCTCTCTCTCTCTCCCATCGCTACTTCCTGGATGTTGTGCTGCATAATGGTTGCCGCACGAGAGATTCACACACTCTCAACTCAGCTCAGCGCACAATTGAGCGTCACATCCGCGCAACGGCACGGCACGGCATGGTAATTGGAAAACTGATTTAAAATGATAATTACTTCATTAACTATTACTTTGCGTCGCGCAAAATTAATTAAAAGAACGACTGCTGCTGCTGGCCCTCGCTGCTCATCGGTGCCACGCGCCGATACCCCGGGATGGTGATGATCCTCTTGGTCTCTCTTGTGTCTTGTTACTGCTGCTTTCGGACCATCTGGTTGCTGCTAGCAGCTGCCTTTTTTCCTGCGGATTTTTATCTTACGCTCCTTCTTTCGCTCGCTGCCGGGAAGGGTCTGGAAGTGGCAAATGGATTGTAAAAAATCCATCGAAGAAATGTCGCGGAAAGGCAGACGTTGGCGTCGGCATTGGCGTCGTTGGCGGTCATTACGTCCGTCGATCGACCTCGAATCGATCGAACCGCCCCGGGGGGCGGTAGGACGTGCCGTGGTGGTGAAGGAAAGCATAAAATGTAAGTATTTACCGAATGGCAGCGAAAATAAAATCGACAAAAAGGACAACACGGCACGCGTGAGTGCGAGTGAAAAAGGAAGTGTGCGAGAGCGAAAGGGCTTCCTAGTCCTCGGGTCCCGGAGTTGAAGTCGATGCGACAAACAAGCTGCTTCCAAGGACCGATGCTGAAGTAATACCACCACCACCACCACCACCACCACCACCACCACCACCACCGCCATCAACTGTCGCGACTACTGTGCTCGAAAATCGATCCATCGTGCCCAATAATCCGCACCGGACTCTTCTACCAGGAGGACCACCTCTGCCGTCTCCTTACCACAGGACCGACCGGCGAAGCGAAGTTTCCAACAGGCAAACCAGCAGCACGTCTGCTGGAAGTGGCTAAATTGAAATTATAAATCAACAGCCGTCGCCAATCGACGAGGGAACGACCGAGCGACCGAGCGCCCGATGCCCGTGGAGCCTGGATGTTTTAATTTAATTATTTTGATAACGATTTCCACCAACCCACCACCCCAAGGTTGCTGCTGGCGCCGGAACGGAAAGAAAGACGCCGCAGCACCGCTCAAGGAAAAGGGAAAGGGAAAAGAAAAGCGCCCGATCGGAGGAAACCGAAGCGGAAGCTTTCGCTTTTTACCCGATAGTGATCCACTTTCAGACAGATTGCAACCCGCCACCGCCAAGGAGAGTCATCTTGTCACTTTCCGTGCCCGATAACGATTATGTTTATAACTTTTCAATTTATTTTCCGTGACCGGAATTCGGGCACAATGACAGTTCGCGTGAGTGGTCGCGTCGAGACTCATTTGCTCGCCCGGTGCTTAGGACGGTTCAGTGGACAAATCTTTCTCCGTTGTTCCTACACAAGTTACACGGATTAAGCAATCAAAAGTTATGCCGCAAAGCAGGTTCGTTCCAGTTCGATTTGACTTTTGCTGTGTACTAAACGCTTCATTTCGCAGCTCGATAGAAACGGCCACGGAATGGCGATCGCTTTTCCGGTTGATTGAAGATATTTCCTCTTCTACTGGAGGCCTCCAGGAAGAGGGACGTAATACCATGACCAAGAAGCATCCCGCTGGATGTGGTCCCTCGAATTCCTCAAGCCCAACCGGACTCATCTGTCTACGACGCGGTCAGCGCACAAGACGGTATACCATTGTAAAATCGGTTGTCATTAATTAACTTGGCAATTATAATAATGACGAGCGTATTATAATCATTTAATTAAATATCTTGCCACCTGCCGGCGGCCCGCCACGGCGTATTGTCCAGTCGTCGCCGGGCCTCGTTCGCCCGCCGAAACGCCATTCCATCATCGCGCGAAATTCGCGCGGCCACGCGGCTAATTCTGATTAAAATGCTCTAATTTATTTTATTTACATTTCTGTTTAAACCCAAGCAACCGACGACATCGGATACACTGACAGGTCATCTGTCGGCGGTCCAATGAGGTCCTAAGGGCCACGCGATGGCGGTGGCAGCAGCATTAATAACGCAAATTACACCATCTTGCTCACGGGGTTTGAGGTTATGGTGCCTGAAAGTACTACGTTACACCACCGCGACCTTACCTCACAATCTCACTACCTCCCCACGCCGACCCTCAGTGGCCACAATTACACCTTCCCCTCCCCTCCACCACCCACTCAGCCGGTGCTGGTGTTGGTGGTGGAAAATGGCAGAATAATACGAGCAATCAAGTGTGAATCTTTTACAGCCTTTAACCTAGCGCAGGCCACAAAGCGTTCTGGCTTGTGAAATTCCTGCTCCGTCTTCTTGGAAAACGGAGTAGCACGGCGTTGGCGTTGCTATCGCTACCGGAAAAGCTACGACGTCCGCATAACGACTCTCATTTGCTTATGGCGACGTTGGTGGCGTCGCTTAATGTCGCTTTTATGCTCCATTCTGGCCTGGCCGGCCCCCGGACCGTCGGCACACTTGCGGTGCAACATCATGGTCAGAACTAATTGACAACTAGCTAACGGACACTGGACCCCTCTCCTTCTCTCGCATTCATCATAATAAACGAATTAACTAAACGGCGCGCGGACGATTATGTGGCTGGGGAGGCGGAAATTATGAAGCATAAAATCCCGACCGCGTGACGCGACCATCTTGTAAGTTCCGCGTTTCCGGAACCGTTTTTGCATCGTTTGACAGGATCCGGGGATCATTGCTCCATTATCAGCAGCGAGCAAACGGGATGAAGAGTGTTCATCAGCGATGCTACTGCTGCTGTTGCTACTGCTGTTGCTGTCAGAGTCATCAACGGACGCAAATGGTTGAATAATGATTATGCCTCAGCATAAGTTCTTCTGTTGGCATCTTTGCGAAAAAGTGCACGCAGATAAGAGTTGTGAAAGTGAGACAAGAAATTACGTCACGATGCCTTAATTACAGCTCCGTAAATCCGTTCCGATGAGCATCATTCACTCGCAGCTTAGCTATCTTAATGGTGCGCCTTGTGCCTGTTGCAGCGATTGAGCGACGAGAGGTTTAGTGTTCGGTTTTTCCCGGTACGGTACGGAAAATGGTGCCTAATTTTTGGTTGCAGACCGGGTGTCAACGGTTGGTGATCAACAGCCGAGATTAGAGCATATCGTCGTGCGGACGACATACCGCAGCATGTGCGCAGTGGACCTACCCCACACCCCGCAGTGGACCACATAGGGCCCTATTCCGAGTGTCTGTCTTGCAAACGAGACTGCTGTACTACTGCTGAAAAAAACTTAGCAGTCTTGTTGAGCTCTTATGAATGAACTTGTGATTTTTTACAGCCGGATTTTAAAACAAATACTAATACTACCAAATTAATCACCAACACCACTAAAAACCAACATCTTTCGCTCCAATGGCAACTACGACTAAAACGAAAAAAATTACCATTTTGAGTCTCGTTTTCAAGACTCAGAGTCTGTTGCTAAAACCTACCAGACTCTGAGTCTTGAAAACGAGACTGAAAGACTCGTTGCCATTGGAGCGAAAGATGTTGGGTTTTGGTGGTGTTGGTGAAAAATTTGTTAGTATTAGTATTTGTTTTGAAATCCGGCTGTAAAAAATCACAAGTTCATTCATAAGAGCTCAAAAAGACTGCCAAGTTTTTTTCAGCAGTAGTACAGCAGTCTCGTTTGCAAGACAGACACTCGGAATAGGGCCCATAATCACCGTTCGTCTTCACCACGGGTCTTCCGGTCTTTGCCGTTAAAATGTGCGTTTAGGAAGCCAGATTCGGTTATAAACTTTTGGGCCACTCCCCTCCGTGAACACCGGATGGCTGAGTGGCTCCTGGGGTTGACAAAACTTTCCAAAACGCCCCCCCTTATCCTCCTTCCGCTGCCTGCCGCCGGAGGGAGGGCTGCTTCAACTTTTAATTTCTGTTGCTACTATATGGACGCGGTCCGGGTGTCACCGAAACCTAGCATGGCGCCGGCGCGCTTTCGAACGAACTTTTTTAGGTCCAGGGTGGATCCGGGACGGCGGGAAGTTAGCTTCCGGGTTCCGGGTTCCCGGGTGGAGCATGCCAAGAATGTCGGTGGGATGTCCTCATTT
The DNA here is from genome assembly GCF_943734745.1 of Anopheles darlingi. Lineage (NCBI taxonomy): Eukaryota > Metazoa > Arthropoda > Insecta > Diptera > Culicidae > Anopheles > Anopheles darlingi. The sequence continues at coordinate 74,706,542 of NC_064874.1, read as the reverse complement.
TAAAATCATTTGCATCGCTCGACCACCTTCCGTTCGTTGGTCCCCTGGTTTCGGGTCGACCGATGTGGTATACATTGGCACGAGACAGACCAGACCAGAGGTGGAGAAGGACAGCCTGGTCCGGTGGGGGTGAAGAAAATTGCGAAAAAAAAAGATCGTAGGACAGGACCAGTCAGAAGTGATTACTTTTTAAAAGTGAGAAGCAAAAGTTTTTTTTTCTCCCTCCCACCGGGCATGCTAACCCACCTAATAAGCTGGCCAACCTTCTACCTTCTACAAACCCTCCTGCCCGGCCCTTGAAATTTAGCATACTTGCTGCTAGCCAAACATCTAAATCCATGTTTTCCCCCTGGCCAATGGCGGTGACTGGTGACTGGAAAGGGCCATGTTTAGGATCAGTCCTCGGCTTAGCTTCTTTCTGCTGCTGCCTCCGTAGTCGACCGATTAGCAGCAGTGGGATGGTGAATTGAAAAAAGAACATGCTCCCAACGATATGCTGGTATGCTTCAAATCGGACAAAGTTTTGAGGCCACACACAGCAGCAACGAACAGGAGGTCTCCTTGGTTCCTTGGTTCCTTGGTGCAGAGCGCGTATTTATGGCCAGCTGGAGATTAACAGTACAGTACAATACCCCCCTCCCCCCAGCCTTATCATCCGTCTGCACCGTCGCCTACTTTGTTGCCTTGAAGGAAAACTAACGCCTCCTCTCGATGCCTTCCCGGTGGCGATGGTCGTCGTGTTGATCGGAGCTTTCGGCGTAAACATCATGTGGCCGGGCCGGGCCCGGGCCCGGGCAGCTGATAACAAAAACTTTGACCAACCACGATAATGCAATAAAAAATGCCTGTTTCGTGCCACGCCGTTTACTCATCCTCGTTGGCCCCATTTTGCTCACTTGCTTTTGCTCTCTCTCTCAAAACATCCCCCGGTTCTCTTCATCTGAAGCCATTTTCACACACACGGACACACCCTCGAGCGTACGCTCCGTGCGTGTTAAGAGGGGGGGAAAATGCGATTTCTTTCCACCTTCCAATAGGGAGGTGGGTGCTCGGTTGGGAGCAGTGGCTTGATGGGAAAGTTTGACGGAAACATATTTCACACTCAGCACACACACACACACACACTTGGCACACACACACACACAGCAAGACTTCCGCGCTAACGGACGCTCGGTGTGCCGCCGTGCTTTAAATGTGCCGAACGGAACCATTTAGGATTATTTATTGCTCCCCCGGGTGGGGGGGAGCAGAAATAGGGGACATGAAGATGATGATGGAAACGGGACTGCCGGACCAATAGTGGCGGTGGTGGCGGTGAGGAGTGGAAAATATCGAAAGACATTTTCCTCTTTCGGGTGGTTACGATTTCGGGGCCGCAAAGCTTCCTTTCCGCTCTTTTTCGCTCACTTTTGTCTTTGGCAGCAAACGGAACGCGGAACTAAATGGACGTCCGGTCCCTGGCTTTTCTCACCTCCTTGCCTTTCTGCTCGGTCGATGGGTGGGGCCTTCGGCCACCCAATCGGTCCTGGGAGAGCACTTGCGAGCACGAGCTAATGTCTGATGATGTTTGCGATAATTTAGCTTTTATCGCTCATGAGCTAAACTTTCACGAGCATACTTTCAACTCGCCCTCCACGCCCCGTAACCGAAAGAGAGAGTGAGAGAGAGAGAGAGAGAGAGAGAGAAAGAGAGAGGGGTGCGAGAGGTGCGAGAGTCCCACCGAGGGAAGGGATCGTTGCAAAGATTAACAGCTACATAGCGAGGGCGCAATGTTCGCTTCGAAAGGATTCCGAATTCCGGGAACCGTCCACAAACATCCAATATGGACCGTAATGGAGCCAGCATCTCTCTCCCTCTCTCTCTCTCTTTCACTTCAGAGTGTTAATTATTGATAGCCCATAAGTCATGCTCCTGGCCATTAGTGTACGATACGAGCACCGAGCAAGCCAACCGACCACCAACTCGTTGCTCGATCAATAAGTTCCATAACGGCTTTGCAGAGGCAGGGAGAGGGATGGGATGGAAGGGATGATTATGTTTTATTTAATTTTTTCCAACCAAACTTGCTCCAACCACCAACTACCACCACTCAAAAGGGCTCGTGCCATTAGATCAAAATTTTGGGTAAAGATTCATGGAAAATTCATTCCAACAGCATAATCTCATTTCGTAACTTTCGTTCGTTCGTTCGTTCGTTCGTTTGACTCCCTTTCGAATGAGGGTAGTTGGCGTACAACCCTCACTCCCCAGGGGGCACGGGGTCACATTCCAACGGGTTCCGGGGCTTGCTTTAAAGTAGCGAACGCAGAAACACTTTAAGAGCCCATTAGTTGAGTAATGTCACTTGAAGGAAAGGCCTCCCCCGCCCGGAGGCCATCTTGAAGGATAAAGAATTTCGTATTTGGTGAGCACTTGATGCGAGGGGTTCGAGCGTCCGCAATGGAAATCGTTAACAGGAACGCGAGCGGTTCGCGAGCCACGAACGACAAACAGCTCGAACCAAGTGGCGTATAAATCAACAAATTTCCAAACCATCGTCGAAGGTCATCCAGTACTGTCCGCCGAATCCGAGGTTTGCGGGCCTTCCCTTCGCTCCCTTCCCCCCTGCGACACACTATCTTATCAATCGACGTTTAATTTTCCAACCAAACAGCCAAACCACACTTCACCGCACGAAGAACGAAACGAAAAGCCCCGGAACCGGAATGGCATTCTGTTCCATTCGGCCGGCGCGGAATTTTAGTGTCACCGCACACAACCCACAAAATCAGCAACCCGGTGGGCGGCAATGGGAAGAAAAGCGAAGCAACCCCGGCAGCAACCATCCATCCATCCATCCACCGAGCGACCTTATCGCGACCGTTTTCTATTAGCCGGGTCGCCCCCCCGGATCTGCTTGTCGCATTTTTCAGTCGGAACGTCGGCATGGCCGTAGGCGGGCATGGCTACGGTCCAAACGAGCGCCAAGCCAAGATTACATTATTTGATTTTCAGTCCACTGCTCGGGGAATCCTCCGGGTTCGGTTTTTGGTACGTTTCGAGAGACTTACGGACTGGTGCTTCTTCTTCTTTCTCTAGGGGCCGGTTTTTGGAACAGACGACCGTCGATGGTTTTCAACTTTCGATAAGCCGTAATGCTCCGTTGAGGGTTGAGGGAGCTTCATTAAAAATCATTAAAATTCATCTGCCTTTCCCCCGCGCCCATTCGGAGAGAACATGGGCTTTTGATTTGTCTGATAAACAAGGGGAACGCAAAAGGGACAACCCCATGTTTATGGAGCATAAATAGGGCAATGGAATGATTTTGGGACCCCCTTTTTTCCAAATGATGCTGTATATGGTTTTATGGACGCTTAAAACAAGATAAACACTGTGCTTACAACGGCGCTTGTAAGGACGCAAAAAGCTGCTGGCAAAAGTGACATTCCTATTACCTCAATTTGCCAGCTGGCTCAAGCCAAACTGGCACGTCCAGCCAGCGTTGATCAGAATGATAAACTATGCTCTAATTGGTCCATAATCCCGCCTATCGGACAGCCGATAGTTGGTGGTGCCCGTTCTTTCCGCCTCAAAAGCTGACTCCTCTCGAATTCTCGCGATCCTTCGAGCACGATTATAGCGTTCGCCTAGCGCGGCTTAATCGAGCACGCCAAAACGGATGACCTTATTTCGTGTCGTCGTGTCGTGACGTCGTGACACAATTTGAGCATTTCGTTACTAGCCGGCTGGCCGTGCCAGACAGTTGAGCAGATGGCCAGATGGAAAGCTTTTCCGCTTCCATTCCATGAATTAGTAACGCTAACGCAGCTAATCCTTCCTGATGACGCCGTAATCAATTAGCTGTGTGTGTGTGTGTGTGCCAGTGTGGTGTATCCGAATGGACAGGCTGATCTGTTATCTCGGCGCCATCTGGTGGCGACAGATTCTAACGAACTGATGGACATTTGGAATTCCTCGCTATCCTTGAGTGTCCTTCGGGGGAAATTCCACGCTAGACGTGATCATGTCAATCCGAATTCCTTGCAGGTTACTGATGAAACAGCGTCAGAATGGTTGTAAACATGTGCTGTATGCCTTGATGGTTTTTGGGTGCAAAGCGCTTCGATACAACATAAACATCTCTTGGAAGTGATTTCACACAAAGTGAAGGATTCGCTTCGGACAGAACACAGAATCCCTCTTCCCCGAAGGTGTTTGACCCCGTGTGCAAGGGTGAAGGTTGTGTGAACGATAATTTTATTCATTTCTGCCAAAAACTTTCTGCCACAACTCTCAACCAGAGACAACCAGTTTCCAGTTTTGCAATCGTCCGAGCACCTAGCACGGCTGCAGCTGCCTGGAGTGACTTTGATTTCTCTCGGGGGGAGGGGAGTGTCCTCAGAAACACAATCAAAACAGCAGTCTGCCCATTCGTCTTGCCCCCCAAATCGCACTCCCTCCCCAAAACAACTGCTTCAGCAATCCGTCAGATCGTTTCGTTCGGAAAGAAGTTTTGGCAAAGAAAAAAGTTTTCGGCTCATCCCGTTGGCCACAACATGTTCGCATCCCTTTATCGGGGTCATTGTTTTCCAACCCCCCCCCCCCCTCCCTTTCCCCCTGGAAGCGTGTCTACCGTGTATGGTAATCGGAATATTCATGATTGTCTGCCCCTTTTTTGGGCAGCGGTAAAGTTGCTCACTAACTGCTTCAACCACTTCACACGGGGTTGTTTGTTTAAATTAGTTTTTCCCAACACATTTTCTCGGGGTCAACGTCACCGCACGCCGGTATGAAGTACGCGCGAACTGGACCGATTCAATTTGCGGTACGTGAAAATTAGTTTTCCACTGGGTTTGCTGTCCTCTCGCTGCCTGAAATGCCGTTACTCAAATGGAAGGGACGTTGCAGCATACACACATTGAAAAAAGGGCCCCTCCCCGACGTTCAAACAGACCGATCGTGCACGTCACCGCGTGACAGCCGCAAGACAAATGGTGACATTGACGGGAGGCGACACTCTTCGCCTCGCAAATTACTTTTGATATGTGCACCATCATGCCTCAGCCTCAGCCTCTGCCTCAACCGCCAAGTGGGCCCAACAGGAAAGCCAACAACGCGTTTGACAGGTTACCAGTGTTGCCGGGTGGAATGGCAAACATGTTTCAATTTTTTTGGCCATCCATCGCTGACGGTGGTGCTAAGTAATTCATTTAATTTCGGTGGTCGACATGCGTCAACACGGCCAGCCAAGCCAATCATTCATTATTGATTACACCGGACCTTCCGGACTTGGTGCTTGTTTGATTGACCGGTTGAAGGCGCGGCGCAAGCGGGGGGGACCAAAAAAACTGAAATCAATTAAACCAAAAAGGCGCCCGAGACGCGCCACGCCAATTTCTGTCGCCCCGAATAACGAAGGCTGACCACAGGCCTTCGGAGTATAGACCTCCGTCGAAAGAGAGGGAAAAAATAAGTGAAGAAAATAATACCGGAAAGCTTACTGAAGCGCGTGAAAAGGAAGGAAAAAAACCGCGACAAGCAGCTGGGCGGCTGGACGCTTCGTGCGTAATGCTCGTAGCGGAAGTGGACGCCATGAACATGAACAAGGCCTCGAGGCGCCTTCTCTGCCGATCCCCCCGCACGAACCTAAGCTTTCTGTTCTTTCGTTCCCGCAACGAAAGCGAACCAAAGTGAAATGTCACTGATTTATGATCATGAGTTTTGAGAATTTGTCCGCGTCCCTGTGTTGTGTGTCCCCCATTTCCCTTTTTTCTGGTTTTTTTTTTGCCTCTCCTCTCGATGTACATTGGCGTATCGGTGTACGTGTGTGTGCCAGTGTGCTGCATTGCCGTTCAAGCAAAAAGCAGCCTCATTTTGGCACAGCCGTATCATAAAACACAAGGCCTCCACGGTCCACGCCAGTACAGCGAGCATAGCGAACGGTAAAAAGAGAGAGAGAGAAAGAAAAAAAAAAGAAATATCGCGCAGCATATCACGCATTACTGGGAAGTGCGGCAAAATGATCAAAGACAGACGACGACGACGACGACGACGACGGGCGATGCAAAGGACGAACTTTATGGCTTACGATCGTTATGCTTGCGATGCTGAGCGGCTGACGCTGCTTTCATGCTGTCTGCCTTTCGGTGACGCACTCGTGGACCGACCCCGCCGAGGAGTGTCTTTCGTGGGCCCCACTTTTTCCCGGGAAAGCCCTGTAAGCCGCACCAACCAACTCCAGCAAATAAACGCCCTAGATGCCATAAATAATGATTTCTGATAAATAAACAATAAACTTTTTCACGCCAGCCATGCGCCAGCCAAACGCGGCGACATAACGAGCGAGCGCTCGTCGGCAAGAAAGAGAACAAACAAGTATTTCATTTTCATTTTTTTCCCTTTAAATTAACAATTCTAAAGACTAATGATTTCATGGTATTGCTTTAAGGTACCGATGCTGATGCATTCATCGCGCACAGTCGCGTTCAATCAACTCGCGTTTAGCCGACCCTTAACAGGGCATTGTAACAATTGTGAGGCGCACCATTGCACCATCTTATGATTTACGAAGCTAATTACAAGCAGCAATCCGGAAATGGATGCCAATCGGAATCGGTGTGCACGATTCGCCAGTGTGCTTGGGCACTGTCCATCCGTAGACCCGTCAGTTACGGCCGATTGATTGCTGTTCTCATTATCACACACAGACACACGGACACGGACACAGACACAAGCCCCTGACATGCTGACTTGCGTGCGACCATCTTTCCTAATTCCTCGATGCGTTCATCCGGCTTACGTCTGGCGAGAGTTAATTATCGGCGGACAGCTGGCGAGGCTGACGAGCAGCTACCTGATCACACGGATCGTACTTCCGTTCTGGCGTTCGAAGGGAGCCTTTTGTGCGCCTGTTTTTGTGGGGAGTGGTAAAAACCCAGAGCGTGCCTATAACGGGACGGGAAGGCGTATGTCGGTTGCTCTTCAATCAGCCGGTGTTAACGATGCTTTCCGGTTGTGTCACGCATGCCGACGAGGCCGACTGTCTTTCACCAGGGGACCGGTTATTAATGGCTCATTAGGGGTGATTTGTGCCTCGGCAACACAAATCCACCCTTACGTGAGTTGCAGCCGCTTTTTTGGCAACCTCGAGCAGTCGCTAAAACGCTCAGCAAAGCCATTTTTTGTCGGATCGCAAACACCGTTATAAAGATAATGATACGGCAGAGTGTGTGTGTGTGGGTGTTAAAAGTGTAATTCATTTAGGGGAGCAATTTAAAGCGATCTCATAAAATGCTCAAAGAAAAGGGCGAGAGGGCGGTTATGGTATTTGATCAAAACGATTTATGTTTTAATTATGTTTTTTTTCCCAAAAAAACCTATTGAAGTACTGACTGCCTTGTAATGTAATGAGCGGCTTCGTTAAGAAGCTACAAGACATCCAGGAAAATGTGGATCATAATGAAGCCTCACGAGCACACATAGCACATCTTTTAATTCAATAGCCCCGGATAGAGCCAGATTACATCTTCAACAGCACCACACGGCACCGACTGCTCGCCGTATTTGCTGGGTAGATAATAATTCAATGAATTCTTCTGCATGAGCAGCTCTCGTGTACCAGGATCAGCCGGTAAACGGCTTCCAGCACCAGCAGCACCCGTACGCACAGTAATTACCCAATTAATCTTACGGCTTCATTTATTTCCGAGCACAGATTTCGCATCGATAACGATTTCGACGAATCAAACTGAACATCTTCTCTGCTACCACCGCCCCTACCACCAGCAACCGACGAGCGGTTCCGACCCTGAAGATGGATTTTGCCGCTTATCTTGGGTCGGGCATCGTTCCGTACGCTCTCGGTCTTGCTCGATGTTCCGGGATGGAAGAGCCGGTGTGGAAGGAAGGAAAATGATGGTCGCTCTTCGTCAATAAGCCGAGACGAGAAAGGAAATCGAAGGATTTATCCTCCTGTTGTCCGAAAACCGAACCTCCGGAGCTCGATATCTTTGCTCAAAAGGACTCGGGTGCATGCATTTCAGTTTTGGTTCTGAGGATTTCATCTAGCCTTTAGGACTTTCATTTTTGTTATCATTTAAGCCCTGATTTCACAAGTCGTTTACATGAAATGAAACAAAAAAGGGGTCCATCCTGCACTCGTTCGCATTCCTTTTGTTTTTTTTTTATATCCCAACAAGAAGGAAAGACGCTCCACACTCTGAAGTGCTCTCGCAGCCCGAGAAGCATCGCATGTAGAAGCGGGAACATCAAATGCTTGCAAACATTCACCTAGGTCACTGAAGCCCCGCAACTCGCCCTTGACCGGGAACAGCACACGCCGGGCTATCGAATAGTAACTTTCTGCCTCATCTAGCTCACCCCGGATGCTGCGTCACACCGGGAGAACGCCCAGGATTTTACACATACAACCCACAAAAGCTATTTAAACTAGATTCTGCTCTGTTCAAGATATTTCATGTTTTATGTATGACCTTTTGTGCTGTCGCCTGACGGCTGACAATCTCGGCCAAGCGTGCCAGCGGAGCTGCTGAAGGATTCAATTTCTTCACTCGACGAAAATGATTTATTCAAGCAGCAGTAGCAGCAGCACCAGAAGCAGAAGCCGCATTAAAAAGTGTCAAAGTGGAAAGTGACACGTTTGAGCCAGTCACACCACATCCCGGCATGCCATGACCGTGCTACGAGTGGAATGGTGCGATGGAAAAAAACGAGGATTTTCTAGGAAATGGAACCTTTTACATTCAATTTTCGATTCCCGCAATCGTTGCTGTGTGAAAGGAAATCAATCTCGCAGCGAATCAAACACCACCGTGGTATGGCGAAGAATCGTGATAATGTTTGTAAGATGTAAACAAAAAGCAAACTACCTTTTCGACGTTACATTTTTCATTTCTTGTCACAACGATCTCGAAATCATTCACTTTATTTGTGATTATCTTTCAATTCCCTACTTACAATCTCGGTTGTTCCTGTTCGCGCTCTCATGATGGAGAGTCTTATCGTCAACCAAAAAAGAAAGGAAGTAAGATATTTTAAGACTGATTACGGTTGGCGTGTGAAAGCAAATCATTAGCCAAAGCAAACATTCGTGGCAACGATTTATCAATGAACCGTTAATGAGCACGCGCCTCTCTGCTCCGCTGTCGCTGGATTCCTCATCCACGTTTAGAACGCCGTAATGAAGAGATCCATAAATAAAGTGGTCAAACGAGAACGGTATTGTGTGAGAATGAAAGCTCATCAAGGGCGCGCCGGTGGTGAAAAACAACGTCCCTCCGAGGGGCGCTAATCGAACCAAAACAAATCCGGGCGCGTGGTGGAAAGTCAATTTGTGTTCGTCAAAGAGGAGAAGCAACATTATCAAGCAGCGATCCAAGCGAGAGAAAACAGAGCTGCTGTAAAGCCAGCAGAGTTCGTGCGAAGGAAATAATCCAATTACTCAACATCAACGGTTACTCAGTGTTGTCCGTCAGTCCTCTAAACCTTCTGCAGGACTAGTAGCAGCAGCAGCAGCAGCAGCAGTAGCAGCCGTGGCGACAGCATCACTGCTGCTACTTCACCAGAAAAACAGATCGATTTTCGATAATTTATTTTGATTGACAAATGCCATCTCGTGTCGTGTCGTCGCACAGTTCAGTTGGTGCGTTGAGGGGGGCAATTGATGATGTTCCGTTGGTCATAAAGAACGACTAGTTACCCGACCAGACGACGCTGGTGACTCCTAAATAGCATTACAGGGGCGGGAGAATTGCAAGCAAGATAAAAATGGCGAGCATTTTTTTTTGCTTCATTTTCCTTTCCTGCTTTCGTAACTCCAGCGTACTTCGGAGGACGAAACTTTCGTCATCACTTCACTGAAGCCCCGAAGCGGACGATACTGAAAGGGGAAAAAGGGAAAAAGTTTTTTTTTCACTTTTTCTTCATCTCTGACAAGAAGACGAGTAATCCATTGGCCAGCACCGAGCGAACGGCGAGCGATAAAGCATAAATCACTCACACGCCGGTTATCGCGGCTCTCACAGGAAAGTGTCCGCGATGGAGGCGCCCAGTCGGTCACTTTTCCCGAATTCTCTCGCCGCCGCCATATCGACGGCACATTACGCCGGGTGCAAACTGTTAACAGAAATCCGTTGACGGGCAGCGAGTGCGGCGAGCCATTACTAAGGCGTGGCAGTAGAAGAGTAAAAGCTACCCCCCAAAAAAAAGGAAAAGGAAAATGGCACGTTAAATGTGGAGCACCGACACATAAGTCACATAGGCGGAAAGCGGCCAAAGTTAGCGCGGTCAAGCAGCAGGGCGGATGATGTACCCTACGGATCGACAGGCGAATGAATCTTGGTGGAAAATATGCAAACGTAGCTCAGCGGAAGCCTCGGTGGAAAGCGAATCCTTTTTTCTCTCGCTCTCTTTCTCTCACTCTCTCTCTGATTCACAGACACACTCACACTGTCGCTTTCTTATCCTTCTTATTGCACTGCCTTCCCCCCCTCCCTCGGTTGGTGTTGTGCTCGGTCAAGCGTGGAATATTATTTCCGGATTTATCGTTATCACAAAACTTTTCAATACCAGACGTTTTACTGCCGAACCTCATCGTCGTCGTCGTCGTGGTCGTGGTCATACATGGCACCATCGCACCATCTCCCCCATCCCGGGATGACCGGGATGGCAACGAGGCCATACTTCGCATTCCAGGGCACAGCCAGGTCATGGCGGTTGGTGGCCCAAAAGGATTGGCCAGCGCGCCACGACGCTACGAGTCATATTAAGATCGAAATCAAAGTATGAATAATTCATCACGCTCATATTATTCAACCGAGCCAGGCAAATTCGGTTGTGCATGAAACCAGCAGCAGCAGAGTGGAATGAAATGGGAGTAAAAGCAAAACGGGAAAAAATGAAAGAAAAACCCTAGACCACAAGGGCAAGTGAGGAGGATGTGTGTGAGTGGTAGAGAAGCGGACAAGCGCGCAGCATTGGCATCGGGATGCTGCTCATCGTAATCGCACATCGTCTTTGCCAGTCTTTGCTGAAGCTGCATAGCATGGTGTGGCTCTCGTTCGGCTGCTCGTTCGCCAACCATTCGTCCTTTTTGTGGCGGTGCGCGGCGTGTGTGGCGTGGCGGATAGTTAGATCCCACTGTTTTGGTAAAACATTGGTGGACGCCCAAGTGCTCAAGCGCACTGCACTGACTGGTGGTGTAGTTGAGGAAGATATATGGTACGTCCTGGCCATGAACGGTTTCTAAAAAGGACTGGCTGGGGCGGGATTTCGTTTCAGTTTTTTTTTTACTTCATTTTTCATTCTTCCTCTGGTGTATGCTCGTTTCGCTTAAACAGTAATCACAGCTGGTGATGCTGCTGCTGCTGCTGCTGCTGCTGCTACTGGATGCAATTCACTGCTCTAGCTTTGGTGCTCTTCTTTTTTAGATAGATTGGATTCATCGCGATTGCAAGAACTCCCCGCGGAAGGGGGATTCAAATCTGTTGGGAGGATCCATATTTGCCACGACTTGACGACTTTAACGTAACGTAAGGCGGATTGGCGAACAACTGATGCGTAGCAGAAGATAGTAACACTAGGGAGTAAACGATGCAGTAAAGTGGAACTTATGTAACGGCATAAGTAAGTGTAATCGACATTGTTAACTTCACTCTTCCTGGACCTCTACGTGCTGTGGCTGCTTCTGTACGTTGTATTGTACGTTCTCGATCCAGTGGGCATTAATCGAGAGCTTATTGCTTGCTCCCTCCTCTCTGTACCGCTCTGTACGCAACGTCCAACGACTCCGGGCGAATGCGTACGACACATCGATTGCACTCGATCCCCGTTTTAATGGTTGCACTTCAATCGATTTGCATCCAACTCAGTTAATCACTACCACCGAAGCAGCAGTAACAGCAGCAGCAGCAACAACAGAAGCATCATGTAATGTGCTGTGAACGGAGAGCACAAATTGAAAGCAAAGAGAAAGAGAGAGAGAAAAAAAAGCAATAATGATGGCACCGTAATCGTGCGTCGAACGACGCATATCCAACGTGATTGGCGCCCGGGAATGAAGATAAAGGACGAAACTCCGAGAGGGTTCGGTAGCTCGATTGCATTGTATGTTACACAATAACGGTCGAGCAGAAACCCTGGAGTGTGGCTCTCGGACACCCGGACGACCGGCTTAACCCATGCACCCAGCATGATGCAATTAATTCCCATTGATTTTGTTCGATTTTATCGGTGCTCGTTGTTGGTGTGAAAACGACAATACACATTCCACGACGAACGATTCGCTCAGCCTTGATGAACGCATTTTCATGGATCTGTGTGCGTGCGTGCGTGCGTTCGTGATGAAAACAATGGAAGGTCAATCGAGGTTCCGTGCAATCCATCAGGTTGATTGGATGGAGACAATAATGGTGGTGGACCGAAGTGGCAGATGGGGTTTCCGATTTTTTTTCTTCTTCCAGCATTCTCCTCGCCATTACCGACTGTTGCCCATTAATCTAATTTATCTCTCAAGCCCACACAATGTGGATGTGTGGAGCGATAAATTCAACGCCAAACGAGTTGATTGAAAACTATTCATTCGTTCCAATTTAATCCATCCCACGACTGCCGATTATAACGATGGAGAATAAATAGCTCCTCAGGCTCCGTAGAGGCCCCTACGCCACAGCCAAAGCAAATAGCTTGCGATGTAATCAACCATCGCATAAGATAGAGAAGCCGCCACAAGCGCGACAGGAACGCATATCCAGATGTCGCTTTGATGACACTGATAACTCGGCCGACTTCCCAAAGAGATTGTGGTCTTGATAGAGGAGCAAAGTTTCTGCGGAAACTCGAAACACAAAGCCACAGAACACACACTACCAGAACTCTGGGTCTTCCGGGACAATCATCCGGGACAATCCTCGTTGCCTTTCTGGATGTAGTAGGCAAACACTTGCCTCACTTCAAAAGGAAGCAAACGGTAGCCACTGTTACCATTGGCGTTCCAGACGCTTCAGATCCGAACAATAGGCGAACTAGCCTGAACGAGACTGCATTGGATATGACATTACGCAATACACTTCTGATCAATTGTGTGAAGCGCACGGGTTTATTGCTTCTTGTCGACTGCAACGACTCTAGATGACGTCTGCCAGATGTTACAAAAAGTGGTTTTATTTCCAATCCAATTGCAAACTCTCCAAACTGATAAAAATATCCAGCCCACCTTCTAGAGAGCTAACGTGAACACCGAAACGTTCCGGCTCAAAATAAACTTCAAATGTAATATCAATTTAACTCGTTCGGCCACCTTTAACGTAGAAGTGACGCAGATCAAATCGTTAGTGATGAAACAAAAGAGGCGAAAACAAGACCAAAAAACCATATATCCGCTGCATAACTGGAAGGATTAGCACAAGCTGTCCCACCGGAGGCAATATTTGGAATAGAAAAACCCCAAATCCCACACATTCGCACAATGTTGTTGCTTTAGTCAAAATTTAGTCGCAACGAAAAGAAGAAAAACAAAGGCCACCCCTTAAACCGTGCGCTCGTGGCTCGTTAATCGAAAAGTGATCCGCCTGCATTACGCAAAATTGGGAAAGAATTCTCGGAATTATCACAACAAACAGCGGGAATCGGGATGCAAGGATGGGGGGAAAAACATCAGTAGCCCCAACCCCTTTGGTTCGTTGTGGGTTGTTTGTTTAGGACATTTCATCGGAAAATGTTCAACTTCACTTCTTGCGACCATTTGGGCTCTCTCTCTCTTTTTCGAATTTTGCTTCTCCCAATATTTCACCGGTTACACTCCTTTCTCGTTCGTCGAACTCGCTCGATATGTTTTTAGCATCAATTTCCAGCAAATGGAAACGCTTAAAATTCATAAGTGTGTTCGCTTCATTAGGAAAATGTATAATGATCGACTGAAGTTCTGTGGAAAAAAAATGTGTCCCCCGGAGTTCGATGTTTCCCCGGTATCACACCTGCGCCAGTAATCATTGTGCGAACAGCACACGCACTCTCCGTCTAAACACACACACACACGCTGCTATCGCTTTGAATGCTAATGTGCATGCGTCATACTGTTACCGGAAGCGATTTAAGTTTTGCGCCGTGGTAGCATCTTAGGTGCGAATCAATTAAAAGATCGTTACGAAACATTTCCGTTCGGGAACTTTTGCGAACCGGGCAAGTGCGACAAGCGGCAAAGGCATTCAATTTTTGCGGGCCGGTAAAACATTGGGACCGAAAGTTTTTACGTGCCGCTTTTACGATTATGTTGCGCATAAAACGCGACTCTATTCTCCAACAACAGGGACGCAACGCTGCCGGCCGGCAAGGGAAGTCTCCGTTCGGTTCGGGCGTATTTACGAGCGCCACCGCCTCCGTTCTTATTAAAAGGCTATAAAGTTTAATTTTAACGATACCGCACCAACCACCACCATCAGCGAGGGGCGAGGGGGGGAGGGAAGGGGGGGGGGTGGTAGGCCTCTGTTTTCGGTCTCTGGTGCCGTGCCGAGTCCCGAACTTGCCGGAAAACCCGAAAAACCTTCACCTGTCACTAGGGAGCTTCGAGCACTCGAGCAGCGGCCCTGGAGTGCACATTCCTTCAAATGCCTTCCACGTTCATTCCCCTCAACTTTACGAACGAAAATTCCCTCGGGGATGGCGATCCGGATTTCCCTGACCAAACCGACCCTAAACGGTGCTCATCTTATCAGAGCGAGATCGACCTGTTTCCCGATCAGGCGAAACAAACCCCCGAAAACCCTTTTGTGCGAGGCAACAAAAAATGTGTAAAAAAAAACTCCTCAAGACCGCACACACCGAGACCACACCCTGCTCAGCTACAAACGGCCTAGACAGCAGGCAGGAACCGGGAAGGGCCACTACACTACACCGGCCGGCCGGTGGCCTCTCGCCTCGATTCTTCGCTCATTAATCATTCCATTTTCCCATGCAGGTTATCATACCCTGGGATCGGCGGTGCTGCCCGTTAGGCAAACTTATCGATATCACCTTTATCATCCACGACCACGCAGCACCCCTTCTCCCTTCTTCGCCACGGGCTTCACCAGCAACAGCAACGTCAAGCTAAAAGTTAACAGAGAGAAATTCGGAGAAAGTTGCGAACAAGAACGAGGAGAACGGAGAGTAAAAAAAAACCCACGGAAAAAGGTGCTTTCCTCGAGCCGGCGAAGCGGCACCGCGTGCCATTAACATGCGCCACCATTTAGGCCCCACCACTGACTGACTGGCATTGTTGTGTTATTGTGCTCTCGAAAGTTCACCGTAGTTGGGCCGCGCAACGCAAAAGGGCAGACCTAAAGTTAGTTTGACATGTTTTCACCTTCGGGGCTCACCAACCGGATGCGCGTACCTTCCAGAAAGAGAGAGAGAGAGAGAGAGAGAGAGAGAGAGAGAGAGAGAGAGAGAGAGAGAGAGACGAAGGGCAACGCGGGAGGGGCTCGAGGTGGTTCGTATTTTCCAGTGGAGAATACGCAAATACTGTTGTGCTCGGCCGAAAAATGTTTCGCAATCCATAATAGGACGATCGCCCCCGGGAAGTCTGATGTTTCGGCGAAACACGGGACACGGGACGACGAGTAGCCCCCAAAAACCCACAGGCGGGTCAGGCCGGTGGGTTAGTTCTTGTGTGCCTGTGTGTGTGTGTGTGTGTGTGTGTGTGTGTGTGGGCGAGGATGAGGTGGAATTTTCCCCCCATCTCTCGGTTATTGTGTAGAGGCCTCCTACCCCCATCCCCAGAATGTTTCCGATACGAAGGGAAATCTTCGATCGAAAGTACATGGCGTTGCCGCTGTGAAATGGGATTTGCCCTTGACAGTGATGGAAGGAGCATCGGATACCAGGGAGCATCGGGTATCGAAATCCCCCTCCTTATGCCCCCAAAACACACACACACACACGCACACACACAGACACACAGACATACAGAGTGGAAAATCAATTGCAAATCAACCTTTGTCAGAGGGAAAATTTATTGCTTCTCGACCTTTCTCAGCACTCGGCACGTTGTTGGTGCTGGTGCGAGTGTGTGTGTGTGTGTGTGTCTGTGTGTGTGGGTGGGAAAGATTTGCAAATCCGTAGGCCTCCGGTAGGTTGCCATTCGCGAACAGATTTCGATCTGCCTTTTGCGGATGAAAGAATAGTCCGCATCACTGGTTCTCACCCGGAAATGGCGTTGATGGTTAATGGGGAATGGAGAAGGAAGGACCGGTGGCTCGAAGAAAGGCAATCCCTACCTCTTCTACCCACCGCACGGCTCCTCCACCTCGGTGCCAATGATCAACGATACCCTCTGGCCCTGGCCCTGGTGATATGGTTCGGTCCGGGATGGAAAGCCTTCGAAGCCTTCCCCGGGTTGAGAAAGTGGTTAAGGATCGGCAGCACCGGTGGACCATTGTCCTTATTGGTTGGATGATAATTAATTTAGAAGTAAGCAGCAAGCTTAACGCTCCAAGACACCGCCGGGAGCCTTTATCACCGGCGCCCCAGAGTGACAGCAGCAGCAACAGGAAATCACCCTTTTCTGACCGAAAGCGAGGAAGGGTAGATGCTGCGGGAGGGTGTTAAGATTGCTAGCTGGCAAGGACACGGATAACGGATGTCCTTGTGGTTCGTTACGGGCTTCGTGACGAGTCCCCGGGATGGATAGCCGCACGGCACCGGCTGCAAATAGTGATGAATGATCCAGCATCTTTATCCTGATGCGATGGTGCTGGAATCTTCGGTCTCGTAGATGCCTAACTGACCGTGCCACCTGATGCCTACCAGATTGTCAGTCAGCCTATTGCCTAGAACAAAGGCTGAGCGGGCAGCGAGGTCGATAGTGATATGTTTACTTAATTGATATAATAGAATCTGGTGGCAATGATATGCTAAGGAGTTTTGCCAAACAGTGTTGTCGTGTAAAGGACACATAGACAGGCATAGCGTTACAATTGCACAACCGAAAACCACATTGACAATCCGCCTCTGTTAATCCTACCTTATTAATCCATTAGGAACAGTAGCATTTATAGAATTAGCCGATGATAAGCTAAGCTGGCGATCCTTTGAAAATGATTTTAAATATTTAAGCCGCTTTCACACCAGTAGCGTTTTTAAAATCGAAAAAAGGTTGCCGTTTTTTTTACGGAAAAACGACAATTCCTTGATCAAACGCATGTAGATTGATGGAAAATCTACAAATAATAGCACTATATTCAACAAATAACTTATCAACTCATGATAAATGGTTTAATCTACGTTGATCTATCATTGATTACTTCTTTCACTTTCATGTCGGTACAAACTGCAAAAAATGAAAGTGCAACATATATTCCGATGAGATTTAAAAGAATTTTCACCAAACCTCGCGTGTTTACATCATAAAACGAACATAAATTTTGGTGTTAAAGAGGCTTCAAAGTAAATCGAAGCAGCTTTGTTCAATTCTATCATTGAAATGTTTGTACAGATGTTTAGCACCCATTCATTTCCTTCCCAATAAGAAATGATTATAAAACTCACTAAGGCTAGAATTTTGAGACCTTGTATCTCTTTTAGAGATTTAGAGAACCCGGAGTGGCCTCTATCTCTTTAAAGTACTTCGTAAAGTACTCTCATAAAGTCTCCTTAAAGTACTCCGAACATGCAATAAATGAGTTAGCACATTCCTTGTAACAATTTTTCCAAATTCTCCAGCTTCATAAATAGTATCATAAAGTAAATTTTGCAACTTGACAGCATCAAATTAAATCAGACCGGCTGACACACAAATTTCAAATGCACCACATTCTCCCACCCCTCCCTTCCCCTTAACGTTGTCAGACATAATTTCCGCCAACAACTACCAAAACTTTGCCAACCACATGCTAGAGCTTCCGTCCATCCGTCCGCGCTGCTGCCAAGCCAAACCAGTAAGGGTTAGTAAAAGAAAATAAAAACACCCCTCTATGCAACATGTTCCGGGTGCTCTCTCTCTCACACACACACACACACACACAACAACAACACAAAACCGTTCCGCAGCTTTTCCAACCCGAATGCCAAGGAATGTGCTCGCCGTAACCACCACGTCGGCCCGGGGTACGGTGGTAGTGGTGGTGGTGGTAAGGAAATAACTTCGTTAACATTCCCCTACGATCGTTTGTTTAATAGCTCACGGCCATTAAACTGTTTATAGGAAAAAGTTCCGCTAGTAAAAGACATTCCTTGCTATCCTTCTCACGAGGCCCCGGCGTTCCCAGGCGCACCCTTTGGCCACCCCGCTGGTGGTCTCCGAAAATGGGCTTAATTGTGGTGTCGTTTAGCATGCGCGTCCCAGCGACCGAGAACTGTGTATGGCCCGACCCCTAGCGTGAACTGCAGACCCTGGCATGCCAGAGGACTTTATAGGACCGGGGAGTGAGTGAGCGCCCCTTGCTGTTTACACTCGCTACACTCGCCAAATGCAGATTTGATTCTCGCTGGAGTCACTGGAGGAGGCACAATTAAAATAAACAGCTCATCATTGTCACGCTTCGCACTAATGTTGCCACGTCCTCCTCGAAAGCGAGGTTCGCGCCGCCAAGGATGCAAGCTAATGGTAAACCGGAAGATAAACACGTAGCCACCATTTCGGAAGCGACAATAGCCACCAGCCTTGGAGTGGGATATGATGTGTGTGTGTGTGTGTGTGTGTGTGCGTGATGCCGACCGGAAGTGAGCGAATGACAAAGTTAAACCCCGGTTTTGGCACGTGCCGGCGGCCGGTAGCAGCTCAGACAAAGGCAATCCAATTTCCGTTATGTGGATCCATTCCTTGTTTTGCTCGTTTTTTTTTTCTTATGATGAACTAACAAACAGTTTTCCGTGGAAATTTGCCTCAAAACCGGAGGCCACTTGTAAGCTCGAAGGTGTTCAATGTACACGGAACGAACGTACTAACACATTTGATTTGCATCGCCACCGATGCACCACCAACCGTATACCAAGCCATAAAAGTACAATTCGAACGAATGCACTCCAGCATTGAGGTTCCACTGAATCTGGTGTTGCAGCTGCAGCAACAGCTCGGCAATGTTTTGCTGGCTTTCCGGTCGGTAAACTGCTGACTGCTGCTGTCGACCGGCTGATGTTCGACGGTGCAATTTGGCCGTTCTTTGTCGGTGTGCCGACCATCTCTACCATCAACAACACTCGACTCGAGCATCGTGCTAGGCATGCAGAGCCACCCCCATTCGCCAGAAACCATACAATTCGTACATCTCAACAAGGGGAATGTAAATGCAAAAACCAGAACACGGAACCAGCACGGCGAACGGTCACTATCACTACCACCGGCGGTGGTGAAAATGACGAGAAAATCTGTGTTTTTTTTTCCTTTTCTCCCTTTTGCTCTTGTTTGCTTCAAGCCGCCAAAAACTGGTTGCAAATAACCCGAAAATCAGTCCTCATTCATGCGGGTTTTGTGTGTGTGTGTGGCGGGAATAAAATGCTGAATGTGCTCGCGTTCGCTGGTATACGATGGACATACCAAACAGGGGAACGAACAAGAGAGAGAGAGCGACCACCTTCCCCTTCCACAAGCAACACGAACCCACAGCACAACAGCGAAACGAAGGAAAACTATTGCACGAACAAGTGCACGAATCTGGTGCAACTTTTCAACAATGACTTCCCGGATCCACCGAGACCCCACAGCAGCATCGGCACCAACAGAGCCCCCCCGGCGCGCAACATGGTTCGCCGGTGACCATTCGCCGAAGCCACCGAACAATAGCGCATAAGCAATAGTTAATGACAAAAGTTGCATTCTGCGCCCGGTGCTCTCGCACTCGCAACACTCTTCTTCCGGGCTTGGCGGGTTTCTCGGGACCACCACCACCGCACCAGCAACACCACCACGTCATCAATTGCTGTACAACGGAGCAACGGAGCGCCACACTGATTGCTGTTCGCTGTGGGAATTTCATTTCCATCGTGACAACGGACAGAGCATAAGAACAGTCTTGGGAGAAATCTTGTGGCACACTTCCTGGTGACCGCTGCACTGCCCTCCGGCATGATAACACATTGCTGAAGCAATGTTAATGCCAACGCGTTCATTGGCGTTGAACATGCCATCGCTGGCAGGACACTGATTGCAGGATAAAGCAGGTTCTGATGTTTTATGATTTTTTTTTCATTTCCGTCTTCAATTCCGTTCGCTGTTTAATGTTAATTCTGTTAAAAGTTTAATGGCAATGTTGGTTTTGCATAACTAGGATTACTATTGAGAGAATAATATGTTCATCAGCAAAACAGGTTGTAATCATATAACAAGTTTGTGTTCAATATTCGCTTGTCATAAAATTTAAATTCGAAATATCGATACTGATGGGGTGTATAGTGCAGTTTAAAAAGGACAATCGAATCGAATCAAGATGTGCACTTCTTATGCCAATTTCTTAAATTCACTCAATGCAAGGAACCGGTCGATATCTTTTATGTCTCAATGACAGCCCCCGTTTTGATAAAGAAACTGCAAGAGTAGAAGGAGAAGAGAAGAGACAAAAGAAATCAAATCACAAATGTATTGTTTTAAAAGGTTTCGTACTTTTACTCATTTCATTTCATCCCAGCAGCCACGAACAGCAAAGCGAAAAGAAGCAATAAACATGGCGCACGTGCTTCTTGTCCTTCATTCCTCCTTTCCTTTTTCCCAACTCTGCATCTGCAACTCTGCAAAGAGGTCCAGCGTTACGTGCTGGCACAGAAATCAATCCACTTAATGAGCGGTTGAACCGAACAGGAAAGTAAAAGAAAAGCTGACCCCTTTTTCCCACGGTCCACGTCCACGCAGCAAACGGGATCGTGCTCAAGACTCAGCCGAAGACCACCTATACCTCCCTTAGACTCGAGCGAACGAAAAGTGCAAGCGGACAGAAAAATGCTGGAACTCATTTACCGCTCAGCAAAAAGCATTTTTACCCCGCTTCCCTCGCGACAAGGCATCCGGTCACTCCAGCCTGCAGCCTGCATCCGTCGATTGCACGACGGTCTTCTAATAGAATGGAGTTGGTTGGTGGTTGGCTCCCGGTTGCAAAGCGAATGTCACGACCAATCTCACATCATGTTTCATGTGGCCCGGCAACCACGCGCGCCCAGGTACAGGTGGAATGCCGTAAGGGAGCTCGCACGTCTTAAGAACTATTTCACTCCGAAAGGGGCTGATTGGTTTGTCGTCACCAGCAGCGAGGAAGCGAAGTGAATGTGGAACCCCCCACCAACACCGGCAGCAAATACCATTCCAGAGCAGCTAGCAACAAGGGGTTTGAAGTGATTTCGGTGAGTGAGTGAGACTTGCACAGTGGGTTTGTGCATTCGTGCAGTCGAGAAGAAAGAACCGGACCGGGCATGCGAATAGTTCGAATTCCCGACCCGCGTTGGGGGAATGGTTGGAGTACTCGCTGAAGGCTGTACAGCGAGTCGAAATCCGAAACCGAAAGGAGGTTGCCTTGGATGGGTTTTCCCGGTTGCTGTGGCAGAGTATTCCATACACTAAACCATGCATTTAATCTAAGCAACCTTGGAGAGAAATCACAGCAGCAACCGATTGGTGCGCCAATGGTGGTTTCAAGCCCTTCAAAAACAACCTGTGCTCTGGTATGTCCGCTGCTAGTGGCGGTGGTCGTTGAGAATCCTTCGATCCGGATTCCCCAGATTCGATTGCCAGCAAGCCCTGATGAGCCCCGGTTAGGCCAATATCGGGCTGTTGCACATTGCATCACGATCCACGTTCCTCCATTGAGCGAAAGGCAAATACCCGGGATCGGGACCGGAACCGCCGAGAGTAGGCAGGATACAGGATACCTGATGCCGTCCTTCACGGTATTCTTTTCACGGTGCACCCTCGGGCGAGGGCTGCTGCTGTTGCTTGGTGGTTTCCCAGCTACCAATCGGTCGGTATCGGCATAATTGAAAATAGAGAAATCATTGGTTCGAGTTCGCTGCACTGGCATCATGTCTCTACGGTCGGTTAAGGAGTTGCCGTGGAATCGTACGTGGGACTCGGTCGTCGTCGTCGTCGTCTTGGTCGTCCTTGTTGTCAAAAGAGTCTTCGCTCGCGCCAAACGGCAATAACCTGCCTTTGTTGCTTCATAATAAAAAGCTTTTGCGAAATAGAAATACTTCTGGTGCTGGTGGCGTCATTGGTTCCAGCTTCTCGGCTCGGGACGAAACTACCCCAAATCTCACGAGTACGCCTTGCATCAAGTGATTGGAGAGCGCAAGCAAAAGGGAGGTAGGTGTAGACCGCTGACAACAGAGTTAGGTTCGTAATCCCCCAGTAATGTCAGCATACGAACTGTTTATCTGTCTGATTGGATACATCTTCTTTTCGTTGCACAAGTAATGCAGTTGCTTCAGCAAAATGTTCAAAGAGGATTCTTGTGCTATTATATCAATATCTGATTATATATTGATAAAGCTGAAAGCTTCAGATTTGTATTCACTATGGCGGACGTGATACCTATTAGGACTTTATCGCAATTTAAGCGAATTTTCGTAATCTTTCAAATATTGCGTAAATCTTAAAGTAAGCCCGCTTAATCTTGCTGGATAATTTTTACGTAGCACGTTGTTTACGTTTGCCGGCCTTCCTTCCTGGCAAATGTCAGCTTCAATTGCAGTGACAAGTGAAACCTCCCCCCGCCGGTAGCCAAATCAGAATCCGAGGCCCTCTCTGTGTTGAAGATTGAATTCCGCAACAACAAAAAAAAAAAATACAACCCCGTGGTCGAGAAAGATGTGGAGCAATTTTCAAGCCGAGAATCCCTGAGCCTCCTCATCCATCATGTCACCCGGGGCTGACCGGTACCGGTACCGGTAGAGTGGAAACAGCGGGCGAGTTCGGGAAAAATAAAGAAACTTCCAAATCATCTTTCCAAAAACTCCCCCCACCCCTTCGTCCCTTCCCTTCTGCCCTCCTCACCCCCCGTGAGGCGCATTGTGTTTCCAAGGAGGCAAGTAATTTTGTGCTAAATTTTCCCACAACACAAAGGGCGCACGTTCCGTTCCGTTCCGTCGTCGTCGTTATAGCAATTTTCCCCGGGAAATGGAGGAGGCAGGACGGGCAGGACCAGACAGGAGCAGAGGCATAAATCCCCTTTTCGAATCCTTCAGCACCGTACCGCGTGCGCGCTCGATTGATTGTGAATGAGTCCGGAGAGGTGGGGTGTGAGGCCATTCCACTGCCGGAATGCAATGTCACTGGCGGTGTATTATCCGGACCGAAATCGTACTCTTCATCAGCATGTTGTCGTCAACTGATGGGTGATGGTCGAGGAATGGAAGGAACGTTCCATTGTTTCGTTTCGCCTTCCAGCAGCAGCAGTCCGGCAGCAGCAGCAGCAGTCCAGACAGCAGCAGCAACAAGATACTCACGCTGGCGATGGTTTTGGTCATTTCAATAGCCTGGCTAGCTGGCGTGCCGTGGACCGACTGCCGGCTGCTGGGGATTTGAAAGTGGATTTTCGTGTCAGCGAACGCACCGTCGGTCGGTTGTCAGGTTGTGTTCCTGTCCACGATTGGTGAATAGTTTGTTGTAAAGCGTCCTACACGCCATGACGGTCACGAGAGACGATGACGACCGATGACGACTGGCCTTTCACCGAAAAGTGAGAGGATTTTGGTCAGCTTGGTCATCGGGGCTAGTGACCTTTACGGGGGGCTGCGCTACGAACGTGTCAATCTGACGGTCTCGGACCAAACGAGCATGTCAGCATCCTTCCATAGAAGCAGAAGCCTTCGCCACGCATCGACACGCAACCTTCGTCGTATTTCGCAATACAACATAAATCAGCTTATGAAGGACCTTGACGGACGGAGCGTCATTACATCCCGTGGGACGACCAGAGCACCGCTTAAGTCAATAGGGAATGTCCCTGAACAAAAAAAAAAGAAGGTTAATCTCTGGACATTTCCCAAAAATTTCTTTCCACCCGTTGCTTCGTTCGTTCGAACACACACACAAAATGGATGGATGGCACCAGGGCCTGTTACGGGTCGATGGCAGGACATTGGCCAACGGGATTCACCTACCTGGAAGGTATTCGGTAATTCGGTCCCGGTGAACGGTCCCGGTATCCATCAGTCAAAATGTCATGTCCCCGTGAAAAAACCCACAGCCGGACCCCCCCCCCCTCCAGCGGTGCCCCACGGGGAGGGAGATTAAATTAGAAACAACAATTAGAAAGCGATAGAACTTTACGGGATCGCTCTACTCCCCCCTGGGTAACCCACCTTGCGCGGTAGAAGAATTTCGTTTTAAACTTTTCGAGACCCCTTTTTTTTCTTCTATTTTTAGGGTAAGGAAACGGTAGAAAAATGGCGAACTTTTGTTCACCCCGACAAGAGTTTTTGGGGGGGAACAGATCTGCCCGGGGTACCAATCACAAGCGATCACCACGGCCACGTCACCACCACTTAACATTCCTTCCAGTCCACAGATATGGCTGGAACCGGCGGCGCTGAATTGAAAGCTGTTCTCTTCAGAGCTTCTCAGCAGCCCCTCCAAACGGGACCCCCCTTTTTACGGGGACCCCCTGATCATTCCTGATGATCCACAACAAAACCGGAGCGAAAGTATCCCCCGGGGTCACCGTTAAAACTCGACTCTCGAAACTACGATACCACAGCAGCAGACGGCGAACGTTGTTGAATCAAAGTTTCGTCAACGACTCCGACTCCGACGAGGTTGGAGTGGAGGTTTTTGGCACGAAAATTAAGCGATCCGCGATCCGCTCGAGAACCAGCGTTCGACTTCACTGTCGACACTGTCAGACTGACTGAATTCATCGACAGCTCCATGGCGATGGCGTCCATTCAGGCAACATTGTCTGGTCGTCGTCGACGGACTAAATTAAATATTTAAATTTCCACTTCACGTTCACCATTTTCCGACGTCTAAGTAAGTATGGCCGCAGTACGTTCGACGCACGACGTGATTACGCCGGACTGATCCACAGTCGGTCCGGGGTTTTGGTTTTTGGGGCAAAAATGTGTTCTATACTTTTTCGGTGCTCCACAAACTCCACAAACTATTTCAATCATTTCAACTTGCTAGCAACACATCTCCTGTTGGACCATCACGATCCATGTCCATGTGCTCCAGAACCTTCAGGTGCTGATAATTCAATCAAAGTTACGCTTCGACGCCCGCGCCCGCGCGCCGTTCGCTCACGTCGACATGATGTCGCTTGAGTGGAATGTAAATGTCGTCCAAACTTCTGGACCGGGTACTCGGGAGCTGTACACATTGTATCGAACTTTTTAGTAAATTGTCCCCGCTCCTGTCACTCTGCGCTCCTACTAGCCACGTGTAGGTCCCCACACAAAGCTCTGGTTCGTCCCCAAGGGAGTAATTGAATTTTACAACGAGCAGCTCGCGGGCGCTCTCTCTCTCTCTTTCTATCTCTCTTGCTCTCTATCTAATCAACTCCAGCCACCAGGAGTACAACTGTGGTTTGTGCCG